>NC_056743.1:506020161-506122661 GCF_019279795.1 Protopterus annectens
TGAAACCCGTCAGAGAGGTAGCTAGAGTACCAGTATAAAGGTATTCTGGGAGAGATTAAGGTTAGAAAGATGGTTTAAGAGATGGGTGTGGGAGATGGTATTGAATGCCTTGGACAGATCTAGTAGAACTGTTGATACTATTTTTCCAGACTCACAGGCAAGATTTATTGTGTCTACGGAGAGAAGGGCAGTGATAGTACTATGGCCAGGTCGGAAGCCGTGTTGGGTTGGAGTGATTAGTTGGTGATTGGCTAGGAATGGCATAAGCTGAAGGTGGATGCATTTTACCAGATATTTTGAGATTGGGGAGAGGATACCTATGGGGTGGAAGTTAGAGATGCTACAGTTTTTGCCTCCTTTCTGGAGAGGAAGAATAAAGGAAGCACACCATAATTTGGGCAGATAAGATTCCACCATGGATCTATTGATCAAGATGCTAATTGGGAGAGCGATACAATCTGTGGCTATTTTTAGGAAGGAGGATGGGATATTGTAGGGGCATTGGAGCATAGTTTTAATTTAGAGAGTATTTTTTTTTAAGTGGGGAGGCTGAGATGGGTTTAAGCTCAAATTTTGGAGGAGGATTGGGGGCAGAGGGTGGTGTAGGGGGTGAGGAAGACTGGATAGGTTGATGGGAAAAGTTATTGTTAGGGAAGGTCTTGGTCAGTTCTGCTATGGAGTTGGTGAAGGAATTGAATAGAGAGGCCATTTCAGGATCAGATTTGCTGGTGTCAGGGCAGGGGTTGTTTTTGGTACCTGGGTTGAGAAGAGAATTAATGGAATTCCACAACTGTTTTTTTTTTTGATTTGGTTAGACTGGAGTTTGATATAGTAAGACTTATAGTCTCTGATGATTTGTATTTTAGCAAGGTTACGGAGTTGTTTATACGCAAGAAAAGTTTCTGGCTGCTTGTTTTGATGGTATGTTTTTGTAGCATAAGTTTTTTGGTATCTTTGGTTAGCCATGGGGCAGTTTTGGTTTTTACTCTTTTTGTTCTTGATGGAGCTAGGGAGTCATGGATGTTTTAAGAATGTTGAGTTGAAACATTCTACGGCATTGTCTAGTGGAAATGTTTTTAGGGGGTTCCAGTTTGTTTTAGGGAGTCAGAGAAGGTAGTGGGGTTAGAGTTTGTGAGGTTACGTGTATGAATATATTGAAGGAGAGGAGGGGGTAGCTTGGTGGATGTAAGCTGGCAAGTGGTCACCTATAGGGTCAGGTGTAATGCCAGAGTTTAGGACTTTATTAGGATGGAATACTAGGATCCAGTCTAGTGTGGTACCTGGAGAGAAGGTGGCTGGATGAAACTAATCAGCCAGCTGTAGCAGAAACGTGGGATCTTAGATGAAGTACAAGAACAGCAGGGGTAAGTCTAGGCTGTGGGGGGAGAAAGGTAATAAAACAATGCACAAGTCAAAGCAGGACAGTGGGGTAAATATGCTATAAGAGTGGGGGATAGCTTGAGAGAGAACATAAACATGATCCAAGTGATCTTTACCTTATAAGTGGTTGAGCAGTGCCACCTAGTGGTAAAATTTATAAAATATAGCTTGGTGGGAAGGGAGTTAAGGGACAAAAAGAAAACCGCTGTAGGCTGCTTAGCAAGTGCGGGGAAAAGCACAGACACTGTGTGTGTGTGTCTTTCGTCTTTTCCCGGCTAGGAGTTGCTACAGCAGAACTCCGGTCCGCTAATGATTGGTAGTTGATTTTTACATGCTGAGTTACCAGCCCTGATGCACAACCTTCAACGAAGGTACGCGCATTCATGCAGGTCTCCACGCAGAAGACGCTCTAGCGGAGAATCGAACCGGACAGCGTCTTACTGTGAGGCGACAACGCTACCACAGCACCACCACCGCGGGTTGAAAAGCACAGACAGTAACAGAGCTAGTAACCTTGGTAACTGTATTGTTAGTTGGAATAGCTGCCTGTATTTGCCTTACTTTAACAACTGCTATGAATGTTTTTTTTTAGCTCTGTTAGAAAAACACAGACACTAACAGAGCTAAAAAAAAAAAAAAAAAAAAAAAAAAAAAAAAACGTTCATAGCAGTTGTTAAAGTAAGGCAAATACAGGCAGCTATTTCAACTAACAATACAGTTACCAAGGTTACATATTAAGTAAGGAAAGCAACCCTAGCCGTTATTAAAACGTGGAATATATGCAGGCTGTTACAGGGGTAATAAGAGTTCTACAGGGGAATACCGTTTACCTATTACTTGTAATCCTTAACCATGATGCAGGTAGCACCCAAAGTTCTGAATAATGTGGTTAGGAGGATACAAACAAGTAACAGTATCAGTTGAAAACAGCTTCCATGTACCTAAGCAAATTAATAGACTCTGTGGGCGTGTCTCATCGAGTCTATAACAGCGAACGATCAAAAGATTGAACGTGGTTATATCAACCACAAAAGAATGAAAACAAGAAAGAGTGAACAGCAAATTTTTTTCCCACGGAAAAAAAATCACTGTTCCCCAAAAAACACACTAAACATTGCTTTAAGTGGGGGGCTTCACCCCCATACCCCCTATGTGAGGGGCTGTGTCCCCCACACCCCCCTACTTAAATATACCAACTCCAAGATCGCACTACAGTGCTGAAAACTGCAAAGTGACAGAAGCGGCCAAGCGACTTCATTCCCAAGAAAAGAATTCGCTTAAAAGCCACTTTGTCATTTTGCATTTTCAACATTTACAGTTTGACGAAGTCACAGTCAACATAATGCATCTTCGTTCTTATGACAGTAACCAGTCTCAAACTGCTCGTATTAATGCAATCAACTAACGGTAGACACTGAATAACAAAACCATATGCCCAGTCTCAGAGCAACATTAAAACCAAATGGCTTATCCGACACATCTAAGAAGTTTCAGTCAGCACAGGCAGCTACACTGACAACAGAGACATAATTCTCAACTCTAACTTAAATTCCAGGAAAAGATAACAAATACTTAACTACAGAAAACTTGTATAACTATTTAATACTCTTTAACACCATGGTAAGCACTTTAAGAATGATAAAGCCAGAAATGCCAATGGCACTTAAAAAGAAAAGCAGAAGCTTACGAGAAAACAATGGCAGCATTCCGTAACACCTTCAAAAAATGGGAGGGGAGGATAACTATACCAAATTTTCAAGAGAGAAAATTTCAACTTAGCTTTCCCAGAGGTCATTATCTCACTCAAGACTGAAAATCCGCTTCTAATCGCAGTGGCAGCAAATGAGATCTGAGGAAGCTGGGGATAGTGTAGACCATTGTGGGTACAGGGAGGAGCTCAAGACTGGGATCCAAGTCTGAAAAATGCACCCGAGTCGGATCAGAGTCAAATCCGTGACCCATCAATGAGGAAGAATAAGAAGGACATCATCAGATTCTTGTACTATTAATGACTCATAAAACAAGTTCTCCAATACCACAATATAAGATCAATTAACCCTACAAAGCAGGCCACAGTTACACAATTAAATTATTTTACTGTAGTGTCGTCGTCGTCATCCCCCCCACCACCACCACCAAATTAGATTAGGAAAGCTCTGCAGCACATTAAAATCCTATCTGCCTGTATTTGTAACTATACAGAAAATCTGGGCATGGTTCAAAGCTTAAAGGAATGTATCCTAATTATTCAGGGTACAAAACAGCAAGTAGAATTGTGGTGCAACAAACAATATTGTAAGAAATCATGAGAACACATGTGGAAGGGATAAACAATTATCCAAAGAATGTCCTGTACTGTAAAAGGGACTGTACCCATACTTGTCAGGAGTTAAACATATCATCTGTGAAATTCACTGTACAAGTAGAGACTAACAATCCCACACTGTACTGTTGGCTCTAAAGAAAAATGCATCTTTAATCAGTAGACAGTACTTAAGGCATATAATGGACAGTGCAAACTGGGTGGTCAACAAACTGTGATATACAATGGGACAGTGTTACTGATGGCTAGGACACCCTTGAACATCCTTCAACAGTGGACTGGTGCAGGCTACCACAAAACAAGTGACTAGGCTTGCCAACAGAAAAAATAATTCTGTCATTTGCCCTACTCTGGAAATATCTTTGCATATGCTAACATCAATACCAGTATACTACACAGCCGGTATCAATGTAGAACACTTTAAATATATTACAACAGAAGCTACTAAATACTCTATCCGCTGGTCAGAAATTGAGTACCATATGCTACCCTTTTCCACTGTACGCAAGTCAAAATTTTCTGCTGCATGTGATTCAAAATTACATTTGCATATAAACTGCCTCTTTCTGCATTCATGCATACCTAGATCAATTTCATCTCACTAATAAAGTGAAATGAAGGGCATGCATCATCTCTAGGCATCATACAGAGAAGCGACTGATCACACGCAGGTAAGGATCGTTTTGATCTGAGGTGCAACAGCACTAGAATTCAATATTAGTGGATAGCGCAACTTTATATATTGTACAGAAATGAAGGGATTAACTGTAAAACCAATGTGCATAAACATGTGTATAACCACACACACACACACACACACACACACACACACACACACACACACACACACACAATACTGAAATTTAATGAAACACCCAAATAAAAAAAGAAGACTACAAAATATCAACATGCTACTATGCATGCACTAGCAAACTGACAACCCAAAAAAATACAATAAAACGCACCCCCTTCATATGTCGAGATGCATCGCCCTTACCCCCTGACAATATATACACTAACTCCCAAGACTGCACTCTCTCTTGGAAAGGGCATATTTCCCCACCCAGAAAATTGTGGTCTTCCACACCCCGCCGACCAACTGTTCATTCAACTCTATTTTTAGCCCAACCTGCAACTGGTGCACTTTCTAAACTCAACGAGTAATATTAAAAAGTCCTCTTTGTATAAGTAACCAAATCAATGTCTTAACAGCAGGGAGCCTGTGAATACAGCCTAGCAAGTGCAATTTGTATACACGAGTTCCAACTCCTGAACAATTTCTCAAAAATGTAGCCCCAAAGGACCAGTGAAATGCTGAATAACTTTTCAAGTGACTATAGGCTTTTCATTTAACAGTCTGCGCTCCCTATAGTTTACTTATCTTTTTGCCTCAGAGTATCATGATGAAGTACTGACAAGCAGTCAAAGTCGTGCTGAACAAGAAATAACATGACTCAGATAAGACTGTGCAGAGTTACTGCTGTCATGTTTATTCTAAGATGATGCGTAACATAAGGCTGCAATTATGCATAAGAAAGTAGCTTCGGTCGTGCTGAAAGCTAATGCGCATCTGCAGATGAGTCATCAGCTCACTTCTTTAAAATCACTTCAAATAAAAAATTCCTTTGTTGCAACACCATCCTCCAGGAAAGACTCTGGCTGTCATTCTCATGTGCCTGGAATATTAATATGCATTTACAATTATCCTGGTGCCTATTTTAGCAACATAAAATATTCCTTTATTTATGAAACTGCAATAAAGTCAGCAAAAGTACATGGCAGTATTTCTACATAGATTATGGCAGAAATATCAAGCACAGAAAGATAATAAAAAAGCCAGTTTCTCCCTTTAACCCTTAAAATTTCAGAGAACCAAGTCCTTTAAAAATGTTATCACTTACCTAAGAGCTTATTAACATTATTTTTTTGTAAATGTCCTATAAAGTGCCACTTAATTTCTGGACATGCTGAAAGCAGCTGAAAACAAAACATACAAATTATCAAACAATGAGATAATGACATCTTCATGCATCATTAACAGAGTTGCAAATTTTGTTAATACTACCAATATGCTACGGGTATCTTTTTCAGCTAATGCTAAAAATGGTGCAAAATCATCAGAAGACAGACCTATTTCTGTAAAATAAAGTGAGGATGTGCATCTTGCATGGTACACTATAGCTAAATTTCAGTACGGCCGCAACCTTACTCCTGCACCACCATGAAGAGCATAACTTCCTGTTCTTACTCAAAGCCCTAAAGAATGACAATTACAGACTTCAAAGAATGACCATTACCACATGGTTTACTAAAAAAAAATCACCACAGTCAGACAATGATCATCTTCACTGGTGCAAATTACTGCAATACAATGTTTCACAAGCAACCACAGAAAGTGGCACAATGCATGTATAAGAAAAGGTAAATATATATACTTGAATGGCTTAGCTTTTGGCAAGGAGTAACACAGTTGGGGTAAGGCATTCACAACAGCAGCAGATGTTTGAATTTTTTTTTCATATTCTCAAAGTGATTCTTAATCTATGGAATTTGTTCCTTAAGAGTAGATTCTTCATCTTCAGAATCTACAGAGCTGTAGCTTGAAGCCATGGCTAGAGTAGGGTGAAAGGAGTAGTTGCCATGGACGTAAACTATTAGGGAGTAAAATCAGCACTATACAAGTTGTGGCAATCACTCCATGCAAGCCAGTCTTTGTAACCATTTAAGAAGCAGCAAATGGCATCATGTCTGCTTAAATGCCACTCCTTAGTAGCTAGAACAGGGATCATGGCTGCTTAAATGATGGCAAGGGCTTGTGTGTGCATGTGTGTGTGTGTGTGTGTGTGTGTTATATATATATATATATATACATGCATGCATGTGCAGGCATGAGTACATGTACACATTAGTGTCAATGATAGCTTTGTCTATCGGACCCCCCCCCCCATTTGTCCTAAGATCTGGGGGACTTTTATTTTGTGTATTCATAGGGGTGCTCATTCAGACATCACTCTTGGTGCCAGATGATCCATGTACAGCTTTGCAGTAGATATCTTTGTTTCTTGGCTGAATGCACTATTAAGTCACTATACAAAATGGTGAAACAAGGCAGACTCAGAGAAGTACTAAAATAGGGTCAGAGTCATGGCTCCAAAAACACTAGTCAAGGTTTTCAGCATGAGAAAGGGTATAAGGACAACTAACTTGATCCAAATTAAAAAGTTACAAAAGTCAACCACTATCACAGTCTGCAGCATGCAGTAGCTCACAGAAAAAAAATTACACTCTCAAGAAACGCACACGGTGCAAGCGTGGTAATCACCCAATAATTCACCCTTGTACCTTAATAAAGTGGCCACAGAAACAGATTTACACTATAAAACAATTTCATCCCATCTCCCCAGGTAGCACCCATTCCTCTCTATTCTGCTCTACTGTCCCATACATTCCCTCATCTCAGCTGGTCACAACCACTGTCGGCAGGCACAAGAGACAAGTAGTGAGTAGCTCATACAAAGACATTCAGATTTTCTTAATGCCAACCCCCACTTCCTCAGACAGCTGTACTGCATACTGGTGTACTCCCACTGCATGACCAGATACTCCAGTGATGTAGGTACACAGTTTCACATTACTTCCTGGGATACAAGAGAGCTCCTGTCTATACAGCCAGGTGTGTTGTGTGCCATGACTTTGTTGCACTTTCTTCTCAGCTGCCACCTACCCAACATCCTTTAGGAAGTGTATAACCATTTTAAATGTATTTAATTTTTGCTTGTTAGCCAGAACAGAACACTGACCTACGTGAACCTTTTTCAGGTTCAGCCCAGGTAAAAACACAAGTAAATGAAACAAACAATGTAGAAACAAAGAACAATATTGACTAAGACAGTCAGAGGGCATTCAGAACTAGGTGAAGGTATGTAGACTCCATAAAACTCTTAACAATATCTCCAAAAAACTGCAACTACATCCCTCTTCCTCTTAGACAGGCAACCTAAAATCATTTAGATCACAAATAAAAAATATCTAAGACTCCTGGCTGTGTTCCTGAATTTCCCCACGCTAAAGCCTACCTTACACCTCATTACTACAGGTAATATCTCCCATACATTTTTCCTAATTTTTATTTTTCCCTATGGACAAATTCTGCTGACCACGCTTTCCCTCTCAAAGCAACTGTTGTTTACACAAGTGTAGTATTACAATTATCTCTTACTCCATTATAACAAAACATTCCTCGCTGATTTTGTGACAAGTCTGCAGACAGATACGCATTACTGATAACTGCTGTAATTAGAAGTAACTCTGTATACTACAAAATGAATGCAATCCTATATATTATTTGTAGGACTGTATTGACCCCTTTGTTAAATCTAAGTGAAGCTTGTACAAACATATCCATCACTGCTACTGGTAGAATGTAATTAGAACAAAACTCTGTATTCTGTAGATTGCAGTATGAATGCAACCCTGCACACTATGTAAATAATATTAAAAAGAGAAAAAAAATCACAAAAAGGTTTATTATATATTGTAAATACTTTGTGTGTATATATTTGTCAGCTGGAGTTTTCTTACTTGGGCATCCACTCAAAAAGGTTTAATTGCCATTCAAACCTTTCCCAGTAATCAAATCCAGTAAACAGATTGCTTACAACGCATGGCAAACAAAGCTAGTAAGTCCTTGTGCTGCCATGCCTGTGTTGTCCGTTAACATTTGAAGACCTCTATGGCAAACAATAAGGACAGTTACAGAAAGCTTAACAGGTAACATAATTTCTAACTTTTTTTTGCGAAGTGATGTGCACTTCTCCCTGAAATCAAAACAAGACTTCAAGTGACCTCCCCAGCCAATGACCAAGACACATCAAAGGTAGAGATGGAGGAGACGGAAAAAAATGGATAGCCAAAGCTCAAATGAGTAGAGATCAACCGCAAGTGAATTAAGTGGTCAAGGCTAGCATCTCGGGAAAATCCTGGTCTATATTCTCCTCCAAATTAAAGACTTTTGTAATAATGTAAATGTGTCTTCGTGTTCAATACTGCATTTCACATCAAAGTGCTGGCTGCCACATGACTCAAAATGGCAAGTAACAGTTTTTTGGACCGTAGCACCTCCCACTGAAACAAACATACCACACTGTTTGTCCTTTTACAAAGGATATTCTGTTCAACAATGTACAATACGGGCCATAGAAATGCTTTCTATATTGAGAGGTTTTATGTTTGATTTTATTCTTCAGTATAAGCCTATGGGAACTGAGAAATATCACTTTTGTAAAGTGCACTAATAATCACAATCTGGGAGAAATTAGGCACAGACATATCTAGATGCCATTGCTAACGGTCACAAATGCTAAACAATTAGAGAAGCCTTCAAAACGGATAAGGTCAAAGCAAAGAAATGTATAATGATTACCTACAAGGAATCCCATCAGCAGTTATAAAATATCCTCTAATCATTCTTCAAATCTAATGCAACTATCCAGATTTTTTATTTTAGCCACTGCTGCTGAAGTTAGTCCTTGCCTGTCCTTATTGCCCCAGTCTCCACAAGTCCAGTTTCGGCAGTACTCCTGTGAGACCAGTACTGGACTGGTCTCCACACTAGAAGCACACCCGAGTACAGAGTCCTCCTCCTCAACGCATAGACAAACATGTTAGAGACTTGCCAGGCAAGTGCAGCAAGGCAGAGTAGACAGAGTCGATCACATCGGGCCTGCAGTGTCATCCCTCAATGCACTGGCAAAAGAGAACAGCCTGAATACGTACCCTACCCTTGGACCCACAGGGGAGCCATGCCTGCTCTGACATCCCATCCTCCCAGTCAGACACCATCTTTCTCTGATCTCTGGCTACGATCAAACCTCCTTAGAATGACACTCAGCACCATGTCCCCTCCCTTCCCACATACAGGCACGCAGGAGACCACTAAGGAACTTAGTCCAATTTCTCCACCGCCCTAGAGTACTTACTGGTTAAGTGAATTCAGTCAGACACCATCTCTAAACCCCCCTTAGACACTCACAGCCATGTCCCTCCTCCTTCCCACATACAGGCACGCAGGAGACCACTAAGGAACTTAGTCCAATTTCTCCACCGCCCTAGAGTACTTACTGGTTAAGTGAATTGCTCAGAGTCAAACAGTGGCAAATGGAGGCTAATGGAATCAAAACATGTTGACCAGGAAACAGCTTGTTAATGGTTCATAACCTTAATCCTTTGTTCTAAGCAGGTTTCTGGATGAAATTAACTTCTCTAAAATGTTTCTTACTCCACCTAAATACATTTTAATTATTGCTATTTGTGAACCAAGAGACAGCATTGACTCGTGCACAGAATACATTAAAACAGAAGGACAAACTGAGGTGAACAACAACTTACTTCAAAACATTACGCTTCAGTTCAGCTATAACAAAAGCAGTTTTGCTTTGTAATTCAGGTTTCCAGCACAGTCCAACAACCATGTGTCATTTTATTCTCATAAATCCAGAATTCCATTCTCTATTAAATTCATTTGATCTGAAGCATGAACAGGTCATGTATAGTTCTGCTTGTGACAAAATTTCAAAGCAAATACAATCATTTATTGCCAAGAACTAAACTACCACTAAAAGAACAGACAACGCTTTCTACCACTCAAATAAAATAAAAAAGTTGAAAAAACATTTTCTTTGGAGATTTGATCTAAAATTGTTTACCAATGCATGCTAAATGGCTTTATTTTCACTAACATTAATGGATTTAAATGGTCACTTCAAATGGATCATGTGGTATGTCCCACATGGCACTGGAGTCTGTATACAAACTATGGATTAGTTCAGGATATAAAAATTAATAGCCAAAAATTGGAGATATGCATTATAAACTAAGAAATAAACCAAATAAAACATCACTATGAAATATGCACTCCCTGCCTACATAAACTCAAATTAGACTGTCAGACAATTAAATGGAGGTCTTCCTCAATGAGATGAATTTACTGAACCATTGACAGATGCTGCTCAATTCGTCAAACCTATTTGTGGATCCACTCAACCACTTCTCTCAGCAACTGCTACAAACGCCGATCCCCTAGTCCTACCCACTTCTGCCAGGACTGTTAAATTCCTGAACAATGGGCTAAGAACTTATACAACTTTCCATTCAATCTTGCAGCCATCCACTGACTGACTAGAGCATGCAGGTAATCGTCTCATGAGAGACAAGGTCACCATTCAGGTTAGTCAGTGGTCAGGTAGGGAGCAAGCAAAGGACAAGGAAGTTACCAGATTATAACATTTCAGAAGGGTTGAGCTGAGGTGGAACAGTCATACTGCGGTAAGGTTCGTCATGGCAACAGACTCAATAGTGGAGCCACTAATCAATCCACCATATTGTCAAAGGTGAACTTTTTAACCACAATATTCTTCTGTCTGCTTAACAGTACAATGGTAACTTGCTACAGGTTAAAGCTCTCGCATATTTTAACCAGGGAAGGGAACCATATTGGAGCACCTACATTTGCAGTAGATCACTTACCTTAGGATCAGCAGCTTTATCTACTAGTTCGTAGACCTAAGGAAACGGAAAAAAGAATGAATTAAATATTTTAAACACATCATGCAAGACAACTTTTTTAAAATCTACTTCATACCGGTTTTTCTCTTCGTACTTCAGATCAAACCAAGACAGTGCTCATCACCCATTACTACACATCTGTTTCACCACTTAGAAACCTTTTGGAGGGAGTGAAAGCAGGGAGACAGGAACATGTGATCAATCTCAGTGCAAGTGTAAAGGTTTTTTGTGTTAAAACTTACACTATGCTCCCCTGCAGAAAATAATAGAATGTACGCACACACACGCAAACACAGTGTCAAGCTGTTCATTAACCTGAAGGGTAGCATGTGTGCAAGCTTCTATACAAAGACACACAAAGAACGCTTGTAGGAATTTCTCAGTCAAGCAACACAAGCATTCATTGAGAGAACCAGGCAGTGATGGAATACCTTTTCCTTCCTGAAAAATAAAGACAGCCCCACCACAACAGTCCTGTGGCATCCAGGAAGTGAGTCAAACAATGTTACTGGCATCTGACTGGTCTGACTGGAACACCCTCTCTGTGTAAACACAAAGCCTCATCACAAGTTTACACATGAATTACCTGTATTGTTCAATTATGCTATTTTGCAATCTGTACAAATAAGCAACAGGAAGAGAATAAACCAAAGCTTTACTTCATATGAAAATTATTTGACATGCCTCTATTCAGGATTCAAGAAGAGTTTATTGTGATTTAACCTACTTAGTTTTACCCTCAAAGTTTTTCTTCTATTTGTTGCCACCAACTACAATGGTAGTTTTCTTAACTAATACTAAGTATGCAATCTCAACTAAAAAAGTCCACAAAATATTCCAAACCACGAAAAGAAAATAGAAGGAGCGCACCAGGAGCCACCAAAAGTTATTTATTGAGCGCTTTCGTTTTTTCAAGTAAAATACTTCATCAGAATATACAAGCATCTACAAACAGCACATTCAGACCCAGCTTTAAATACCATCCTACTTCATTAATAATCAATCTAAAAAGGTATATGCCACTAAAAAATTCAAACTATACATATATATATATATATATATATATATATATATATATGTATGTATACACACACACATACATATATATCCTATACCAAATATGCATCCCATTATAGATAAAGTTTTAAAACACAACAGTACAAGATATGCAAAAAAAAAAAAAAACATAACACATATAAATCCCTTAATTGTATGCATATATGAATAGTAAATGTATGAAAAATGCCTGTCTAAAATCATTACTATTCTATATTAAGGTAATTTTATAAATAACCTTCTGCTCTAAGCCTAAGAATAGGGCTTACAGAAATGTTACTACTAAGCCCTGGTTGTTCAGTGGCATTAGTTCTCATCTGCCATCTCAATTCTTTCAATTTTAAAAAATCATTTAAGGGTCCACCCCTGTCCCCCATTACTACTTGCTCTAGTACAGTAAATTTAAAACTATGCCCCTCATTTTTGAAGACATGTACAGCCAAAGCATTTTTGGAACCTTGTTTTTTTTAATACTGTAAGAACGTTGATAAACCCTAGTTCCAAGGGCATTGATGGTCTTCCCAATATAGAAGCTTGGACACGAGTCACAAAGAGCAAGGTATACTACTGACCTAGTACGACAAGAATACTTCTTTTTGTATGTATACCTACCATAATTAGGTATTTTTACCTCAGTACCTTCCATAATATACCTACATTGTAGGCAAAAACCACTTCTACATACCACCTACCTCTGTGCTAATCTTGCAAGTTCTCTCTAAATTATTTTTAAGAGTGATATCTTTTTTATAAATAATTTTTGGGGCCAATCCAACAACTTGCTTATTTTAACTAAAAATACCCAATTTTTTAAAACCATCAGTCTCTAAATTGGGTCCCCCTGTTTGCAAAGAGCTACCTTTGCCAAGCAGGGGAAAAAAAGACCTCTCCTTTTATAAGCACTTCCTGCAAAATCACATCCAAAAATACTTCAGGGTAACCCCTTTGTATAAGCATCCCTCTCAATAGCTGGACCAGATTTAAAAATTCTTCCCACTCAGATACCATCCTGGCTAGACGGACACCTTGTCCCTTTACCAAGGATTATTTTTCTGATGGAGTAGGTGAAAGCTGTTAAAATGTAAAAGGGTATTAGAATATGTTGGTTTTCTAACAATAGTTGTTTTAAACCCTTTTTTTGTCTTTGTATCTTTGCTAATGGTAATGTCCAGGTAATTTATTTCATCCTTACCTTTATTATTAAGTAAAATTTAGAAAGTCAGTACTTTGTTTTATATAAATTAAAAATTACTAAGTTCTACCTCACTCCCATTCCATAAAATAATATCATCCAAATATCTCCTATGATATTTCCAATATTGAGCATATTGGCTATTAAAAACAAACTCTAGTTCCCAAAATGCTAAAACTATATTTACAAATATAGGGGCACAAATGGCCCTCATTGCCACACCCTTACATTGTTTAAACTGCTCCTCAAAGACAATGACGTTAGTATCTAAAACTAACTCCATAAGGTTCTAATAGTCCTAATACAATCATGTTGTAAATTGGAAAATCGACAAAGAAAAAGATAGAACCACTCAATCCCCATTTCATATTCTAATACCCTTTTACATTTTAACAGCTTTCATCCACTCCATCAGAAAAAATCCTTGGTAAAGGGACAAGGTGACAGGATGGTATCTGAGTGGGAAGAATTTTTAAATCAGGTCCAGGTATTGAGAGGGATGCTTATAGGGGTTACCCTGAAGTATTTTTGGATGTGATTTTACAGGAAGTGGTTATAGCGAGAGAGAGAGAGGCCATTTTTCCCCTGCTTGGAAAAGGTAACCTTTTATAAGCAGGGGGACCCAGTTTAGAGACTGATGGTTTTAAAAAATTGGGTATTTTTAATTACAATAAGCAATTTGATGGTAGTAGACAATTTGCCATAACTGGAACTTATTTCATAGTCTAGATTTTATAGAAATTGTTGGATTGGCCCCCAAATTTATTTATAAAAAAGATATCACTTATATGTTAGAGAGAACTTGCAAGATTAGCACAGGGGTAGGTGGTATGTACAAGTGTGGTTTTTGCCTACAATGTAGGTATATTATGGAGAGTACTGTAAAAATACCTAATTATGGTAGGTATACATACAAAAAAAAAAGTATTCTTGTAGTACGTCAGTAGTATACCTTGCTCTTTGTGACATGTCCAAGCTTCTATATTGGGAAGACCATCAATGCCCTTAAAACTAGGGTTTAATCAACATTCTTACGATATTAAAAAAACAAGATACCAAAAATGCTTTGGCTGTACATGTCCTCAAAATGACGTGCATAGTTTTAAATTTACTATACTAGAACAAGTAGTAATGGGGGACAGGGGTGGACCCTTAAATGATTTTTTAGAATTGGAAGAATTGAGATGGCAGATGAGAGCTAATGCCACTGAACAACCAGGGCTTAATAGTAACATTTCTATAAGCCCTATTCTTAGGCTTAGAGCAGAAGGTTATTTATAAAATTACCTTAATATATAATAGTAATGATTTTAGTCTGGCATTTTTCAAACATTTTGTATTCATATATGCATACAATTAAGGGCTTTATATGTGTTGGCATGTTTTGTATATCTTGTACTATTGTGTTTTAAAACTTATCTATAATGGGATGCATATTTGGTATAGGATATAGATGTATACACACACATATATATATATATATATATATATATATATACATATATATACACACACACATATAGTTGTTTGAATTTTTTAGTGGCATATACCTTTTAGATAATTGATTATTAATATTAATGAAGTAGGATGGTATTTAAAGCTGGGTCTGAATGTGCTATTTGTAGATGCATGTATATTCTGATGAAGTTTTTTACTTGAAAAAATGAAAGTGCTCAATAAATAACTTTTGGTGGCTCCTGGTGTGCTCCTTCTATTTTCTTTTTGTGGTTTAAGTATACAATCTGTATAGAAACAGAACATCACATTTCAAGTACAGACTGTTCTACAGGCATTGCAAAAACTCACATTAAATGAATCTGTGCTGCAGTTAATGTGCATAATGGACAAACTTCAGTGGCACTTCGGAAGCAATGTGACAAGTTACCATGAGGAAGGCTGTATTGTGTTCTGAAGGAAGCTACAGCTTAGCAATAATCAATGACAACTGGGCGAGGATTATGCTAGGTTTACCCACAGCAGGTGTGATTTAGTCACAACTGGGAAGTCCTCATGATCAAATTAGTAAGCCAGCCAAAGGTAAACCAGCATAACCCACACAGAGAAGTCTATTATTCCTACAAAATAATGATGAAATTTAAAACAAAATTCTTTACGTTTTTAAATAATGTCATTGTATCTCAGAATTTCTTCATGCAGTACTGCTTTTTCAATAGTCTTCCACAAATGGGACATTTATGTACCTATGCATACACAGGATCATACTCAGAATGCAGTTTCTGCCACTTTTTTTCCACGCTTCTGTATGACCCAGGAGTGTTCAGGTATCCTACAGCTTATGAGAGGATGCTTATAGACTCCCACTGGGTTGCTGGGGAGTTAGAAGTTATGTTTTGTTTTTTTAATATTTCAATATTTTTTCTTCATCTTTTTAATATTCCAAGATTATTTTTTTCATCTTTGGGGAGGGTGGAATATTTCCTTTCACTTTTCTAATACCTTGATTTGTTTTCTCTGCTTTGTGGAGTGCAGACCATCCTGGCATATTTAACTACTTGTTAAACAGCTACAGCCACCTGGATTCAATCTTGTGGGCAATGGATGCTTTACAATGGTCATGTTGATAATAACCATGCACACTTTTGAATATAAATGATGTTTAACTGCAGAACTTATCATACAACACAAAAGCCGCTGTGGTGTATACATTGGCTCTTGGTGATTTAATCACATTGACTAACATTGCTACAACACCACAACCCCATGTAAAAATAGGGAAAAAGGGGTTTCTGAAGAGAATGACAAGGCCAGCATAGCACCGAAAGTTTAGAACGTTCTTCCTCAGTAGACCCCAAATCGTTTTAAAAATCAATGGATCAAGCTGACAGTGTAAGCCCTGCACAATTAATTTTCTTTTAACCAGCATGCAAGTATGCTGTGGCTAAATCAAATTTACCAAATTAAGTTACACTCTCTCAAGATTTCAATTCTCGGTGGTCTTTCACCTATCATTTGAGGTCACTGACATGAAACACCTCAGTGGGAGAGTAAACTTATTTCACAAACAACACTGAAATGTATTCAGGCCGAAGCCAAGAAAACAACGCTAGTTCCTTTAGAAAATTTAATACAGCTTAGCGCCTCGGCATAATAGCCTTCAATGAACATAAATTACAAAACACACCCACTCATAAATACTACAATCAATTAAACAATCGTATTAAATTAATCAATTATATTTAAAAGAAATTTTAAAGGTAACATACATTATTCAATACCATGTATATAAAAAACTAGTTACATTTAAGAAGCTACAATAAACTTTTCCAATTCATTTCTAAATTTAAACCATTAGGTGACATAGTATTATATTTCAATATATAAATAGCTTCCTTATACAATAAAACATTTTTTTTATTAATCTATCGTCACCTTTTTTAACCAATACTTTTTCAAGAACACAACATTCAAATACATCTACACTACCACTATGGACTTCTATAAAGTGAGAAGCAATTGGACTTTCTAACATACCTCTTTTTATATCCCTAACATGTTCTTGCATTCTCGTTTTAAATTTTCTTTTTGTCTCTCCTATATAAATAGAGTTTACATGGACATCTAATACAATAAAATTATACCTACAGAATTGCAAGAAAAAACATTATTTGGTTTATAAGTAATGTCATTAATTTTATCAAAATATGGCTTTACATATTTACATATACTACATCGATTACAGGCAAAAGTACCATATGTCTGTATATTATGATAAACTTGACTATTAGGGGAAATATAATAAGCCTTAATTAATTTATCTGATAAATTTTGACCTCTCTTAAAGGCTATTTTAGGAATATTAGGAAAAAGTTTACAAAGATTTCTATCAGATACCAAAAATACTTAATAATATTCCAAATTTTATTACTAAATATATTGTAAGTGGTAACAAAATAAACATCCTTAATTTCTTGATCGGAAACTTTTAAACTATTATTTTTTATGTTAATACTCCCAATATTATTGACATATGGTAAAAAATTATAATCTTCTTTATTCTTATTATTTCCTAATTGATAAACATTATTGTTATTATTATTGTCTAATAATTTATTAATGGATATATTCAATAACTCCATACAATAACCTCTTTGAAAACATAGTAATACAATCATAAATATTTTTTTCTAGATCTGTTTCATTATTACATAGTCTAAATAATCTAATAATTTCTCCATACGGTAAAGACAACAATGTATGTGAAGGATGACAACTAGTTCCATAAAGGAACGGATTTCCATCAGAAAATTTACGATACACTGTTGTCTGAATCTTTTTACCTACTTCTCCCTGTAATGAAATATCCAAATAATGGATTTTATTCCCAAATTGTAAACCATCAAAATGTAAATTGAATCTATTATTATTTAAATCTGAAAAAAATTCATAAACATGTTCAAAACCTCCACTACAAAGAAAAACAAGATCATCTATGTAGCGATAGTAAAAAAGTACATAATTTTTAAAGAATTCATTAGTATATACATATTCTAATTCATATTTGGCCATAAATAAATTCGCATACATGGGGGCAAAAGATGCCCCCATAGCTGTTCCTTTAATCTGATGGTAAACAATTTCATTAAAACTAAAGAAATTATTTGAAAGACAAAAAGAGGTTAAATCCATAATGAAATGAGTAGTAGGACTATCCCCTAGAAAATAGTGTAAAGCCTGTAAACCATCTAAATGTTTAATATTTGTATATAGACTGACAACGTCAATACTTATCCAAAACATACTGTCCGTCCAAATAACTTCACTAATCTTATCAATAAAGTCAAAAGAGTCTCGAATATAAGACTCTAATTTTTGTACATGTGGTAAGTAAACTTATTTCCACTGCTGGTTACTAGTGCACATTCAACATACTAGTGTGGATTCGAATTGTTACAATTCCTTGGAAAACCTTATGTTATTTTAACTATGCCAAGATAGACTGTGCATGCCGAGGTTATACCAGAGATAAAATAAATTACAGAAACAAAATGAAATATCTGCTGGGAAGATATAAACTCCAGAAAGCCTCCGTCTGAACACACTAAACCCCAGCATACCACCGCTGTTAGCTGATGGTAAAATGAGGAGCACAAACCAAAAAAGCACATTAAAAAAAGGGAATAGAGAAGAAACCTAAAACCTTCAAAATAGTTTATTACACAGTCCGGGATTAACAGGGACAAGCTCCTATAGATGCAAGAACACTTGACCTGAAATTTCTAAATTTACAATGTATACTTAAACGCACTACCACATTCTGTGTTACCTGCTCCATCTACGTTAGTCCTTTTAAAAGAGCTAATACTACGTTCACTGGAGTTGTCTACCATATTCCAGTTTTAAAGCTATAAGCATTCATATACTACAGGATCAAACTTAAAAAGCAGAAAAGTTTGTGCGGTCTGAAGACTAAACTGGCAAGTCAACAATCCCTCAAATTAATCAAACTGGAAGGACAACAGAAAACTCATTGTAATGGAGGGAAGCAGGAAAGGGCCGATTATATACAAATACGTTCAAGGCAGACAATTATACATTCAGGACAGAGAATTACGATAAAGTCTCTGATCATAACTAGGTTGATCATTACCAAGATTTATTTATTTATTTTTAATTTATTTATTTTATTTTACATTTGTTAACCGGGAAGGTCTAACTGGATATATGTCCATTTTCAGTGGAGGTCCAGGGAGAATTTATTTATTTTTAATTTATTTATTTTATTTTACATTTGTTAACCGGGAAGGTCTAACTGGATATATGTCCATTTTCAGTGGAGGTCCAGGGAGAAAAGCTCCATAGAGCAGAAACAAGACAGAGCAGCATAATACAACGTAAAAATACAACAGAGAAAAACAATCCAGAGAAATTTTACATAATTACATAATGAAACCATTCCACTATTAGTACAATTCAAGATAGAGGTTATACAATATATATTTGTAGGTCATTTTCCAACTAACCAGCCCAACATTCAAGAGGTTCATATATGTGTGTTTCTTTGTAGGTTACATAAAATACATTCTAGATTGCACTTAAGCACATGTTAGTACAGAGTAATATAGGTTAAGATTCAGAGACACTGCTTAGAGACCCTAACTGGGTGCACAGTTGTAAAGTGTGAGGAATTAGTCAGAGGTAGAGCAAGGACAGAGCCATCACAAAGTGAAGTATTGAGTACGTTTTTTTTTTTTTTTTTTTTTTTTTTTTTTTTTTATTGGGTTGGTGAGGGTTGTAAGGTTAGTTCTGTAGGAAGAACATTCCAGACTTTACCAACAGAGTTCATAAACAGAGCTTCCCCAGCAGAGTTGTTCGCTTTGAAGGTGAAAGCAAACATTTTGTTAGAGGAACAGAGAGTTTTAAGGTTATGGTAGGGGGTGATGAGAGTTTTAAGATCAGGTGTCCATTCTGGCTGGTAGAGAATCTTGTGGGTGGTTATTAGTTGGTTGCTTAGTAGAAGGTTAGGTAGTTCAAGCCAGCTTATTAGTTTGAGGTTGTGGCAATGATGGGTCCTATAGGCAGAGGTGGTGGCAAATCTGGCAATGTGATTATAGCAGGCTGCGAGTTTGCTCAGGGAGGTTTTACTCAGGTTGGTGAATAAGGGGGAGGCGTAGAGAAGTGTAGATAGGAGATGAGTGCGAGCCAGAACAGTTCTGGCTAGGGGAGTTAAGAAGGGTTTGATTTTATGTAGAGAGCCAAGTTTTTTTTATTTACTGTCTTGATAGTGTGGTCGATATGCAAGTCAAACTTTAGGTTGTTGTAGACTAACTCTTAGTAGTTTGGTTGAGGGGTCTGGCGAGATAATCATGCCACTGTTAGACGTAAAGAGAAGATTAGAGAGGAGGTCTTACAAGATGGGCAGAACAGCAACAGGTTTTTTTTTTTTTTTTTGGGTTTAGTATGAGACTGCGCTAGAGGAGCCAATTTTCAACTATGCTAAATGTGTTTTGAGCTAGTGTCAGTAGTTCTTTGGGGTTGTGGCAGAACAGATTAGGGTTGAGTTGTCCACGTATTGAATACAGGTTGTGTCTGGTATTACTTTATGCAAGTTATTAATGAATATGGAAAATAGGAGGGGCCCTAAGATGGATCCTTGGGGGACTCCAAGTGTTCCAGGTAAGAGGGTAGATAAGTTATCTTTCCACAGGACTGCCTGTTGTCTACCTCACAGATAGGATTTAAACCATTGTATAACATGGGTGTCTAGGGAGAGTTTTTTCTAGGGTTTGCAGGAGAAGTTGATGGTTTACCATGTCAAAAGCTTTGGAAAGATCTAGGAAGATGGCTGAGGAGAGTTTATTGCCATCATGGTTATGATTTGTGGCGTTGGTGAAGGACAGTAAGGCAGTGGTTATACTGTGGCTTGGTCTGAAGCCATGTTAAGAATTTGACAGGTGACTTATCAAGAAGTTAGGCTAGGAGTTGCTTTTAGATACATTTTCCAGGATTTTGGCTATAGGAGGGAGTATTGCTATGGGTCTGTAGTTGGTGAGGTCAGTGCAACTGCCTCCCTTGTGGAGTGGAATGTTATGGGATACTTTCCAGGTAGTGGGAATGGTAGCTTCAGATATGGATCAGTTGATCATAATGGACATGGGGTAGGCTACAGCATCTGCTGCTTTTTGTAGGTAGCGTGCCGGTAGACCAGCAGCAAGGGTAGTTAGTTTTACTTTTCTAATTAGAGTAAGGATAAATGAAGTTGAGACTGGTTGAAATTTGAATGTGGACTGGGTAATGGGTGTACAGGCAGAGGGATATGGTTGCACTGGGGGATAAGTTATTTGCTAGGTTTTGGATAGTTTCTGTAAAGAAGCTATTGAAGGAGTTTGCTACCTCTGCGGGAGAATGTGAGTTGTAAGTTGAAGGGATAGGGGTGGTAGATAGTCCTGGACAGATCAGTATGTTTAGAGTTGCCCAGAATTTATTTGGTTTGTTCTGGTGCTTTTGTTGTAGGTTGTGATGCTTTTTGTCGGTTGTGACACATTTTTGTGTGTCATTCCTTAATTGTCTATAACGGAGTTGCTATGTGTGGTTTTTTGAGGCATGCCAAGTGGCCCAAGCTTTATTTCTTAGCAAGATGTTTTACCTAGTTGCAGCCGTCAGCCATGGGGTACGTTTGGTTTTAGTCCTAATGTTACGAGGTGGAGTGTGGCTGTCTAGGATGGATAAGAATTTAAAATTATTTTACAGCTTCCTCTAGTGGAAGATGCTTAAGTACTGACCATTGCAAAGTTTAAAGGTCTGTTTGGAAACTCAATGTTAAAAATTTTCTTGTTCCTGATTGTTTTGTAGGTGGGTTGTTTGTGGATTTCCGCCTTTTGCCTGATAATATAGCCGAGATGGTGATCACTTATGTCATGAGTGGGTGATTGTTCTCAAGTATCCAATCTAATATAGTATCTTTATTGTTTGGTTTAGTGATCATTGTGGGGGAGGATATGACTTGTGAGAAACCATAAAGGTTAAGGTAAGGTAAGTAGGGGGTTCAAGTGCATGAGTACCAGTCTATTTTAAAATCTCAGAGTACAACGGTTTCTTGGGGATAATTATTTGATAGCCAGTTTAGTATGTCCTCAAGTACTCTTATGTTTTTGCCTGGGGGGGGGGGGATGCAGACACAGATAACATACATACTTTTAATGATGTGTAGTTTAGTACTAATGCTTTCAGCAGTAGTATTTTGGAAAGGTTGATTGATATCAATGGACATTTCTAGCATGGATTTGTAGAGAACACTCACCCTTCCTCCCTTTTTAGCAGTATGGTCATGTCTAACTATATTGTAACCTGGTGGTATGACCTCATTATCTAAGGTGCTTGGTTTGATCCAGGTTTCAGTGAGACAAAGAACATCAGGAGAAAGGTGATCTAACTGAGCATGGAGGTGCTGAACTTTATTATTTAGGCTTCTGATATTCAGATGGCTGACCAAGAGTGAGTAAGGAGGTCTGTTTATGGTATGTTTTATAGGGGATGAGGCAGTATTGATGCTAGCATTATTGGTAGAGGATGGACCTGGGTTTCGGTTGATATCTCCATCCATAGTGAGATTACTTTTGAGATTTAATGATCAACTTCAGAAACTTATAAAGAAGGGTTTGGTATTTAGTTTTTGGGATGATGTATCGATTTCTAATAGCACTGATTAGGTGTTTGTTTGATGGGGTACCTAAGGGGGGACTAAGTAGATGTTCTAGCTGATTAGGTACAAGCAGTGTGATAGTATGGCTTCTTGGGGAGTGAAAACCATTAATCATTTGTTGTTCATAAGCAGTTAGTATATAATGGATAAGCAATAGTGGTATTATGGAGTAGGTCAACAATAAGTGGAATGGAGGTAGTGTTGGGGCCATGGTGGGGAAGGGGTGGAGGTAATGGTGTTTGAAGTAGGAGGAGAGTAATTACTGTGGGTGTGGTGGTTTGTTTTAATTGCTTGTTGCTTAACGGGGGGGGGGGCAGGTAGTATAAAAGTGTAGAGGTGCTGGGGGCGGGTAGGGGAGCAGAGTGAGCCCCGCAGGGCAAACAGAGCAGGTATAGCCAAGAAGTGAGGACTGTAAAAAAAACTATCAGTAACTGCAGCTCATACTCCTACAGCTCCTGTTTGGCATATACTTCTCAGAAGTACAGGCAAGCACGGAAGGGCTGTGGCTGACTAAGTTTGCGGACGACTGCAAACTGGGTGCTATAATAGAGTCTCCGGCCGACATTGAGATCCTCCAGAAGGGCCTAAATGAGACTGATGCATGGTGTCAAAGCCATGGTCTCAAGCTAAATGCAAAAAATGCGTAGTAATCCCCTTTGGAAAAAACAGCGTAACCGCAAACTACAACATAGGAGGTAATCCCCTGAAATCTGAAGAAGAAATAAGGGATCTAGGGACCAAAGTAGATTGGCAACATGGTTATCAAAGGAAAGCTGACTAAGTGGTTAGAAAATCCTTCTGTGTGACCCATCTGATCATGAAAGGGTTCGCATCAAGATCTAAGGATGTAATGGTGCCTCTACTCTTCCCTCATCAGACCCATTATCGAGTACAATGCACCAATTGGAATGTACCTGGTTAGACATCTCCAGCAGCTGGAGACCACAAAGGTACCTAACCAAGAGGATTACTGGCCTCAAACAGTTGTCCTATGCAGCACGATTGAAAAAGCTAAGACTGTTCACTGTTGCATACCGCTTTCTCAGAGGTGATCTCCGTCTAACGTATAGAGCCATGCCCAACCCACAATTGTTGAACATGCTCCATCTTAGCAAAACCAAATCTACTCTAGCTACACGCTTTAGGGATATAAACCTCAACACAACAATGAATAGAACATGCTGGAGGGACAGATTCCCTTCGCAGAGACTTCCCTTACTATGGAACAGGGTCCCAATCTACATAAGACAGAGCCCCTCACTATCACTCTTCAAGAGGAACCTTAATGAGTGGATGGGTAACAGAAAGTTCACACCGGGGATCACACCAACAGCACTACTAGATAGGGGCCAAGGGTACTAGCTGCTAGTACAAGGGTCTAGGGAACTACTAAA
Source organism: Protopterus annectens (assembly GCF_019279795.1). Taxonomy (NCBI): domain Eukaryota; kingdom Metazoa; phylum Chordata; order Ceratodontiformes; family Protopteridae; genus Protopterus; species Protopterus annectens. The sequence continues at coordinate 506,044,230 of NC_056743.1, forward strand.
GGGGTGGTGAATACCGCACAACGTGGCTGGGCTAATATATGCCTTCGGGCAGATAGCCCAGTACCAACCTATGAACCTATACAGAGTGGGCTGGAGCTATGTTGTAAGAGAAGTAGTGTAGGGCGATATTTAAAATTAGGTTGGCTAGTCCAGGAGGGGAGAGGGAGTTAGCATTTAAACAAATGGGGAGAAATAGTGGAAATAACTGCTATCCTTCGGTAGAAACTTTGGGAGAATAATGCTGTGTGAATGGTTTGCCGTGGTCTATGCTGCCACCTAGTGGCAAAAGGAGATGGCAAACAGAAAGATAAGTAGTTCTCATACACTATGATAAGGCTATATTAAAAACGAGGGTGGAGGGGGGTGGCAAGTGGGTTGCGGTAGGCTGCTAACGCACACACCAGAGGTCAGACTAACAAATACAGGTAGTATATTAGGTTACAAGATGCTGTGTGTTGCAAAAATGGATGCCAAGAAATTAACCTCAAGATCACAGCAAAGTTGGAGGTGAATTTTGACATCCATTTCAAGAACATAACCACGTAATGATGATCAGAGTCGCCACTTTAGATTTCATAGTAGAGGTGGAGAAAACAGAACTACCTTCACTGGGTATAGTGAAAGATGCTAAAAATTGAGACCTTTACTAGAAAACATTAAGAACTGAGAAATTTTAGACTTCTATCATTAGAAAACACATTGACAAAAATATTTGCTTGGAAAAGGAGAAACATGTAAATGTATTAAATAAATATTTACATCATTGTACTCAACCTTTGTGATACAGTTGTTCCTGAAGTGTCACAATTAAGTTCTGAAATCAAGATGACGACCACTTTAAGTATCTTTCTGACATCAGAAAGATACTTAAAATATGCAAACTGCTTAGCAGGTGTTTTTGTTAAGTGCAGCATTTCTGACTCCCAGCTGGTGGATCACAGTTGACTAGAGCTATGAGTAAGAAGGAAGGAGTACTAAATGTGAGGAAATCTTTAAGTTGAAGAAAAGCAGTTTTGCATTTTTTATTCCCCTAAAATGATTTCCTTGCATTCAATATGCTTAACTGTAAAACTGAATAGGGCAGATTCAGTCCCAGTATTAAACTGTGTTGAAACAAAATCTCTGAATGTAGTCTGCCTTTCAAGTGCTAAACAGCTTGATTTGGACACAGAAGACCACACAACCAGCACTACAGGTGCAATTAACACCACATCATAATTAGTACTGTTAGAGCAGAGTTAAGCAGCTTTTAAGACATTTATGTTCTGGTCTGACATTAAAGTAGTAACTCCAACTACCAAAGTGTCAGGAAGTTCAAACAGTTAAAAAGCTGCAATATTCTTCACAGCACCACAGTTACTTTATGTATGTGGCAGTGTGAATCATTTTAGAGCTCATCACTTTCAAAGTTGTAAAACATTTAATGTTTTATTCCTTTAATTCAACATGATTGGTGTCTTTATAATAAACAAATCCCCTTAAAATCTTCCATAACAGACATACTGGCCTAGTTTTGTTTAAAGCCCAAATAGATGTGGTTCTTAACATCACTAAAATAAAGGGTTTCTTTGCATTTCCCCAACCCGTCTTTTTAAACTCTTCCTAAACGGGGATGATAAACAGTTGCTATGAATTAAACTGATAAAGGGCACAAGTACTTTGGCTGTTTAGATCCAAGATGGGTCCAACTGTAAGTATGCCTTTTAAGTGTTTAGATGTCATTTTATTGTCCATTTGTATAGGCCTTTATTCGGAGTTTCTTCAGTAATATCCAGTTCTAGATTGCATGTTACTCATATTTTAAGTTGGTCAATTGCCTTTTTTTTTGTCTTCCTAATGAACTGCTCTCTCTTGACCAAGAGTATGCAGTCCAATATACAAAGACTATAGAGGTGCAGTTGTTTATTGGCTAGAAGGCATAGGAGTCAGCTTTCAAGTGTTTTCCCAGCTATAAATCAGGCAAGTTTGCAAGGCTCTGTTCACTTAGAGAATTCTCCAATGGTTTTCAAGTGTTTTAACTGCATCAAGAGTCATCCAAGCTAAGATAAGAATATTCTCTTAATTTACTGCAATTGTACTTGCTTTATACAGTGATCACCATTGTTTTTGAGCAATTTAAAGCATTTAATTCTGTGGCAAAAACGGTCATTTCTCCATTTGTTGGCTTTTCTAGTTCTGTTCACTTCCAAATCACTTTGCAGAAGGGCGGATTGTGCTGAGACTTAGTAGTTTTTGGTTGTTTAGTCTACACTTGAGAGCTGCTTTAGTTGTGCTTTTACATTAAGAAATTCTAGGATCATTCATCTTGAGGCAGAAGTTGTTTACCTGATTTCTCTGAATTGGGAAGCACACAGGGAGCTCAAAGTGCGGTTGGGTATTGGCTAGAAGGTATAGGAGACAATTTAAGCTTTTTTCTCTGCTATAAAATCAGGCAAGTTTGCACAGAGCTACCTACCAAGCAGCGGTGATTAACAGTGCCCTGTATAGAAGCAAACACCTAGAAAATTCAATATAAAGTTTGGTTTGGGTATGAAACCTGTTAGTGCAGCAGTGTGTGGAATTAAGCATAAAACAGCTAGTTTGCAGATGAAATAGCACTACCACACCTTAGTGCTATATAACCTCTTGCCCTTAACTCTAGAAGCTACCCTAGCTTACCCCTGTTAAAACCCAATCCTTAATCCTAAACACCCTGACCTATTACAGGACCAGACAACATGGATATGCAATTTCTACGTCTCTTTGACCAACTTGGTAGATTTAGACAGTGTATGCACAGACTCTCATTCTCAACCAACCAGTTATTTAAAGAAAATAACAGTATGCGAGTCATGTAAATACACAACTTCTTTGAAGGGAAAAATGTCACATACGAACAAGGTTGTCAGGAATACCCATACAACAAACCTCACACACACATAAAGACATGGTCTTACATTGAAAACGCTTAAAAATCAATCTTCCCAAACCTCAAAGCTACCTGAACACAACATTATTCCTCATCAATCACTAAAACACACCAAAGGTAACAACAAACGGTGTACACAAGCCTACACCCAATAGTCCCACAACAGCAAAGCACGTAAAGTAAGCATCTTCATAACCTAATGCTCTTGGTATTGGAGACTCCATTGTGCAACACAGAGATACCCCACTCACCCAGGTTAGAAGAGAAAATAACTGTTAGTGGTTATCTGTTGCCAGACTCTGTAATATGTGTGCACTCAAGTCATTGCACCAGAGGTACCAACAGGATTCTATCATAGTCCTTGTAGATGTAAATAACCGGTAGTATATCTCACTGGACTATATGAAGACAGGCACACTAGTTCTCTCGGAATACGTGTCAGAAATGGGTACAAGCATGGAGTAGTATTCTACCTTCACCAAGGATGATGCCATATTACGAACATAAAAAGACTGATTTTAAAAACTGGCTTAGTTTCTGGTGCTACTCCAGGGGGGTACAATATCTGTCAGCATGGGAGGACATGGTCAACAAACCACGTTGCTTTGGCAAGGATGGGATGCACCTGTCCATCCCTAGGCTTTTGGATATTAGCTAAAACTTTTTTCACCCCTCAAGAGCCCTTTTTCAAGGAAATGCCAAAAAGACAAAGCTACTACCATAGTGAAAAAGTCTCCAAACAACCTTAAGGTGTTGCTGCTCAATGTTAGGAGCCTAAACAAAAAAAAAATCCCCACCCTTCAAGCCCTCATCACTTTGGAGGATGCAGACATTTGTGCCATGACAGAGACTTGACTTAAAGCCTTAGAAAGTACTCCAATGGTGCAAGGCTACATAACTTTCCACACATTTAGACTAAGTGCAACAGAGTCTGGGGCCAATGGTGGAGGTGTCTTTATCTACATTAGCAATAAACATACCTCCAAGGTTGATTAAATAGGATGATACCATGGAGCTCATCCACATGCGAGTTGCCAAATATCAGGTCCCTCACTATATCATGGATAGCTATAGGTCATCATCTATGCCCCTAGAGTCTTATGGCTCTTATTAAAACCTACCTAGGGTTGGGAGGGTGGCTTAATGGCTAAGGTGTTTGCCTTACAAACACAAGGTGCAAGGTTTGAGTCTCACAAGGGATAATTGGCTTGGCTTAAAATGTCTCAAGGGCAGTTAGTTTAGTACTAAACTATGAACTACTAGAGGTGCTCACCATCCAAACAAACCCTATTTACGGGCGACTAACTACCCCTCTATAGACTGGGAAGCTTATACTGCCTCCAACTCGCAGGTACAATGCTTTCTAGACTTCAACATAAACACCCTGGAACAGATAGTGCATGCACCAAGAGGATCAAACATAGTGGATTTGGTACTCACCACATGGGAGAATGTTGCACCCGCACCACATGTCATACCCTCACTAGTGAGATTGATCACAAAGTTGTCTCCTTTGAAGTAATAATCAACCTGGAAAACACAGCTAAACCAGTAACAGTTAGGAATTATCCTAAGGTAAACTACATCCTATTAAACATCAGTCTGTCAAAATTCAAGGCTCACCCTATCTCAAAGACCACCGCTACCTATGCATAATTATTCAGAGTGCCTATATAATCATGCGAATGGCTACATAGAGGTTGACGTACCAGAAGAAAACCCAAAACAAACCCCAGTGGTGGAATTCTTACCTGAACAGGTACATAACAAAAAGAAGAAAAAAAAAACTTGTGGCCAAAATCAGGAAGAGCAAGTCCCTTAAAAACAAGTGCTCTCTTATAAAACTTAACTCTGACATCTAAATCAAGTCCAACAAGGCCAACTACAAGGTCAAGACAGGCTCAAAGGCCAAGGATAATCACAAGGCTTTCTTCAGCTATGTCCACAACCTTAAAAGGTAATACACAGCAGTGTGCCGAACTGGTGGTGAATGGTACCACCTTCACTGATCTAGGTGACATAGCAAATCTACTAGCTGATAAATTCATCTCGAATTTCGCCAACCACTCTCACCCAGGGCATGAAACCTGTCCTACATTGATCGCCTAAAGGCTCAGATTTAGTAGACATTCCCCTACAGGCTGAGATGGCATCCCTACCTGGCTTACAGGGCTTCCCAGAATCTAAACTTCACTTGTGAAAAACAGAATGTGCAGGAGAGGAAGAAAGTTGTCCCAAATGATACCCGCATTATGGAATAGGCTCCTCATCCTTGTAAAACAGTGTTCATCCCTGACCCTTTTCAAATAAAGCCTTGACAACTACATGGGAAATTGTAAATTTATACCTGGTCTGGCCCCCCATGTCCTTTACAGACACAGGCTGTCAATAACATAAGTATTATCCTAACACTCCCCCCTTATAAATACTTAGTTACTCCTGAGTAACTTGCCACCCCATAGCACCTATGAAACTCTGGACCCAGTCAGTTTGAGGTGCACAGCCCTAGTGGTCATTAACCTAGTAACAACCTTTGAACCTATGCTGCATATAACCTAAAGTGGAGATGGCAGTTGCTATTATAGGAATCTATATAGACTGGCCACAAGTACAAACTGTTCAAAGTGTGTGTGCGTGTGTGTGTGTGTGTGTGGGGGGGGGGGGGGTGTCTTGACAAAACACAGCTGACTGAAGCAGGCACATTTTTTTTTCTCTGTGAGGGGAGGGGAATGTACCCACTTATACAAGGTGCCACTGAAGCAGTCCTAATACTGGATGAAATGTAACCTTTTCAATCAAAGTTTCCCAATGCCAAACCCTCCCAAAATTTATTTTAATGGAATTTCTAGCATTACTTGGCTGTACTGAGAGCCAAGTAATGTTAGAAATTCCATTAAAATACTAAGGTGCAGCGGTTAGCGTTGCCTCACAGCAAGCGGTTCTCCTGTTCGACTCTCAGCTGGAGCGCCTGCATGTCCTCCCTGTGGTCTAGTGATGTTAAAGACATGCATGTAGGTGTGTGCATGAATGGGCGTGCCTTCTTTGAAGGGTGGGCGTCAGGCTGGCAACTCGGCGCTGTAAAAATCCACTGCCAATCACTAGCAGACAGGAGTTCCTCTGTGACGACCCCTAACCGGGAAAAGCCGAAAGACAAAGACTTGGCTGCACTGAGAGATCACAGTGGTACAAAACTTTTTTTTTTTCTTTCTTTTCCCATGGATATGTGACTCTGCAGTTAGTATATAAAAGGGGATGAGGGCATGAATAAGTGAACCTGGGCAGTTGGGGGGGGGGGCTTATCCTACTGCAAATAGTTTATAAATAAAGCCACCAACACTTATGGCACGTTTTCATTTCAATATGGTTGACTCATTCTGGTTGTAAAGAGAGAGTCTACACCTTACAGAATACACACACACACACATATATATATATATATATATATATATATATATATATATATATATATATATATATACACACACACACACACACACACACACACACACACACACACACACAATCTACAGACTGCTCTATTTCAAGGGAAAAGGGACAGCGTTTAATGGTCATTTTCAGTGTATACTTTTGTCCATATTCCATTTGACCAAGAAAAGTAGTTCAGGTTTTAGATACCATCAAATTTAAACAGAAAAATATCCAATTCCAATAATAAGAGCAACATGCCTTATAAAAAAGAACTTACATGTATCAGTACATATATAAATACGATTGTAACTCCATATGAATTGCAGGAGGAGACATTACTGGGCACACTGCGGGTGCTGCAAAGAGCATTTCTGGCTAACATCAAAGACTGAAACAATACTAATTTCAAGACCTTTAAGCATATTTTGACTTTTGAATGGGGTCCATTCCTGTCACGGTATTAGAAACCCAAAGACTTGGAGAAGTTTAAAAAAAAAAAAAAAAAAAAAAAGAATGGATCATGATAACACAGGGCCACAGTTTGCCATCAGTCATTTAATTTTTTTTTTAATAAGTATTATTACTTCTTAAAAAAATGACAAAAGTCTAATCTCGAGTATCTTCTTGTCACAGTTTTTCTTTTAAATATTGCATGGCCAATAGCATCAAAGGCATTGCAGATACATAAAAAATCCACTTGCAGGCATCAGATTAAATATCTTTCAGAACCAGATAACCAGGCAGTAATGTTGCCAATGCAGACTTCTTATAACAACAGAGACCTGCATGAACTCTGGTCATGTGATTTCTTCGTCCATTTCTGTAATTGTTCTATAATGTTCAAACTGTGGGCAGCAAAGTAACTGTTTATCACTCTTGCTTAACTACATGCAGAGGTGGAAAAGTTACTGCAAAAAGTTTTACTACATCATCGATTTTGAATTCATGCATGTCTGCTTGTGTTCATACAGAGGCCAGTTTTTCTTACTTTTAACTTCAAGTTAAGCAAAACTTAAAAAAGCCCAGTATGCAGGAAAAATGTCATGCCTTAATGTGGACAAGGCATCAATTTACTACTGACCCCACCACCAAATAGATATTTGTTTGCAAGAATGTTTTGAAACATTATACTCAGAAAAAAGGTTGATAGCCACCTTTTTATTTCATGCAGGTGAAAATCCTTCTTGTGCAACCCACCCATAAGAAAACAGCATTACTTCACAACATTGTTAGTTCTCAGACTGTGGGACTTACCTTTGATTAACTTCAACACACTATTTATATAAAACTTGCAGTACATAAGCCACTAAAAATATCTAAAATCAAATTTAATGGTATCAGTGCCACAAAAGGTAGCACATTCGCCATTGGTGCAGAAGCCTGTGGGTTCTATATCCAGACCAGGAAGATCAACTGCTGACGTTGTATTGCAGTAAAAGTGGGTTGCTGCACTCTTCAGTGTGTGCTGTCCTTCAGGTGAGATGTTAAACAAAGGACCCATCTGCTTCATTTGGTTGCAACTCGGGTGGATGCAAAAGATCAATCAGCACCTATAGAAAATGGTAGGTGTACATTTATACACAAATATAATATTTACATATTTCCACATGTACAAATATATACATACAAAAATCTGTTTACACATATTCATAATTTCCTTTACAAGTCATACTAAATTTTCATCCCTATTAGACCCACACTCTTTTGGTCCAATTGGGCTAGTAGTCCATGTTCAGCGGAGGCCCAGGAAAAGAAGCTCCATTTCAGTTTACAAGATTACAAGTATAAAATTGAATTTGCATGGCATGATAGATCAAATAACATTACTAAGTAGTTACAACTCAGGTAGAAAATTGACAAACATCAGACTAATTACAACATAGATGTAGAATCTTTTGCATAGTAATGTTTTATCATTACATTTTTGTACCACACTTTTCTTTTTCTGCATCAGCAATTTTTATTTTCCACAAAAATATTTTTTCTTAGTAACATTTTAGTTGTTCACTTATACACACACTCTTAATGAGGCAGTGTATACCACTGGGTTAATTAACCCTAAATACCCCCCCCTTTACTTACATACAAAACTTCTCTTTTCACTTGGTTTGATCTAGAGCCCCATATAAATGAAAAACAATTACCTGCAATCATTTTTCAAATACCGCTGGCAGCATAAATAAACTTACCAAGTGTGCTCGTTTTCCCCATCAGTACTGAATTTATCAAATAAGTCTTTTTCTGAACAATAAATTTATATGTTCTCCAGAAAGGAGAGGCTTGTTTTATTTCTTCTAGTGTTTTCCCCATTGAATTCTATTTACATCTTTATTCTCAAATGTTATACCAAACACAGAAATTTAATTAATAACAAAATATTTACCCACAGTCTTTACTGCATCACCTAAACCTTTGCTTTTCTCTTTATTACCCCTTTTATCCAAATTTTGTCAGCATATGTAGATGACATAATAACTGCAAACAGAACTGGAATTCTTAACCTTTCAGGTGTTGTATAGCCAGTCTCTTCCATTTTGTGATTTATTTCACATACTATCACATTCATGCCCAATGCAAACAGTGTACAGCTCACTGGACATCTTTGTCTTATACCACTCTTCATATGTTCGTTTTGGCTTAACCAGCCATTCACAAGTAAATTCACTTTATTATCAATATATACTGATACAACTTCCTAACTTTCTCATTTACATTATATTCTTTCATTATTTCCTGTACGATTTCATGTCCAATTGTGTCAAATGTCTTATTAAAGGTCTCTTATCATGACTTTCACTTCTTTTCTGTTCATAATATCATCCACAAATTTTTCATCATTAATAATTCTTGACAAGCCTTCCCCTTTATACTGTATATGCTCTTTCATAATATTTCCTATTTTAGTTTCAAATCTGTTTTGTATCATTTCATAAAGATTTTAAAATCATCATTGTTCAATACTATTGGTTTCCATTTTTTTCTAACTGCCTTCTATCTATCTTCTTCCACATGAATTCAAGTATTCTACTACATAATTCTTAATGCATATAACCGTCATTTATCCATTTACAATCTTTACTCCCTTAAATTTGAAAAAAAATGATATCCCATTCCATCTGGGCCTGCAGCTGAATCTACATTTACTTGTCCTAATAGTTTAACTCATTTAAAAAGATCTCCTTTTCCAACCCTTTACTCTCGTTTTCTGTTACTTTTTTACTTTTCCATGTTTCTTTTCACTACCTTCTTTTTTCTTTCTTTAAGCATTTTCTGTCCTTGTTTTACAAGACTATTCGGAATATTTTTGAGTTATGTTTCTCATTTTACATTTTTTTTATGTCTCATTATACTAACATCTTCCTTCACTAACCTGCTTAAGTAACTTGATACCGGTCTTTTCCTTGTAAAAAAAATGTCTGTTTATATAACATTTTTTCTTGATTTGTTTCATACAATTCTTTTTCTTTGTCCAAGTACTTTGTCATTATGTTCTAAATCTTCCAATTCATTTTATATGATATTTTATATTTTCACACATCACATTGCCACTGTAAAAAAGTTTTATATTTTTCCTTAAAGATCATTCACCATTCAGACCAGTTTTTTAAAAAAAAAGTTCTCATAGTAATAGGATCTTTCCATAACTGTACTGTTACTCTCTTTCCCTCATTCCATGCCCTCATTTATCCTTTTTATTCCTTTGCCTATTTTTATATATTCTCTCTTTTCCTTTATCTTTAGCCATACTGCAAGATAATCAGATCTGTTTCAACTACCTCCCATTCTCCTGTAACTAAATATTTTGATACTATAAAATAATCCGTTTCAGTTCTATACATACACATTTCATAAGTCCATGGGTTTTTGCCCCAAAGTTTTAACTAACCACATCTTATAACTTCCAACATATTTCTTATATATCATTCCTTTATTGTTCCGTGTGCCTCTTAAATCACAATTAAATATGATGAGAGATTTTATCACATCATATAAATTCTGATGAAATAAACTTTTCCTTTCTTTACAATTAGTATACATACGTAATGTTATAATTCTATATACTTGCTCTTCCCATTTTAAATCTACAGTGGCTGGGTCTAAGTCAAATCTTCGAATGCTGGAATTGTCGAACATTATATGGTCGAGACCATATGATCGACACTAAGTGTTCGAAGATTGACTTTTAACGGCGCCGTACAGTGCAGAATGGGAAAATTTCCCTTTTCTGCACTGAAGTGCAGTCTCGAGTTGGTATATTTAAGTAGGGGGTGTGGGAGTGCAGACCCCCCCCCACGTGGGGGGGTGCATGGGGGCTTGCTCCCTGCTAGCACTGTTTAGGTGAGTTTTTCTTTTTTTTTTTTTTTTTTTTTTTATTTCTGTATTCAAACTTCCAAATGTCGACCATATGGTATTCGACATTTTGGAAATTTGAATATTTAACATAGACCCCAATGGCTAAAGTTACATCTTATGTATTTACTGTACTTCTACAGACTATGTCTATTCCATAACATCTCTCATTTCACAAATTACAGATTATCTTTCCTCACCATAGTTTCTCCGTTTGTAATCTTTCTTCATTTGTTAAAAGTCTTGGGTCTTCTAATATAATTACATCTACATCATTTGTATTACACCACCCCAAAATTTATTTTCTTCTTACTACAGTCTTAACGCTACTCACATTTACAGAAAGCACTAAAAATGTTCATTTTCCCTTTCCTTCAGATTCATGGCTTTATAAGTTCATAACTAATTAATAGGCTAGCTTTTTAACAGGCAATTCTAAGCCTAACCAATTTCCTTTCCTAAGGTTAGAATCAAAACACATTACCTTGTATATGCGAGCCAAAAAACCTTAATTATACCAAACTCCAGTCTTTAGCTGCATATCTTTTTTTTCATCCATTTAATCTTTTTTCTTTTGTACTTATTTAGTTTTTTCTTTTTCCTGTCTTTTACCAATAGAATTTATTTTCTTTACGACATCCCAGTTTATATGTCTTCATCACTTACTTCAGAACTTTTTCTATAGCCTCTTTTTTTTCTCTCTAGTTTTCTTCCATTTCTTCTACTTTTAAAATGTAGTCTTTGTTCATTTTCTTCTCTTTTTTTCCTTACTGTTATTTTCAATTCAAAAATGTTTGCATCAGGTTCCATTTCTCCACAAATATAATATTTTATTTTGTCGCGGTTACTTACCAAATGTCTTTTTCCACATTTCTCGTGCTTGGGGTATGTACATTTTTTCCTTTCTATTTTTAAACAGTATTGCAATCCCAACCACAAGTCCATAAATCCCTTTTGTCAAACTTTTGCAGTGTCCAACAAAAGCTTGTAAATGTCCTTTCAAAGTCTCACATTTTTACCTCTGTTCGAAATTGTACATACATCTTCTTTTCTGTTTCCCTGTTAAATGCTTTTATGACAAAGATTCTATGGGTTACAATCTTTTCTTTATATTCTCCAAGAAAATTTGCCATTGAAAAAGAGAGTCAAATATAATGTCACAAAATGTCTCTTTACCAATAAGAATGAAACGCTCTTACCTCATGTGTTTTTACACCCAAAGGGGCTATTAAATTGTCCCACCTTCATACCAGTCCATCTCTGTCTTTTTTACTTTGAATCCTTACCATGTACTTCCATTTTTTCTGCTACTCTACTTTTACCTTCTTTGCATGTTTTCTTTTCCAACTCACCACTATTCTTCAGGATGGTCCCTGCATCCTCCTTTTGCATTTTCTACTTACTATCTCCCCAGGAAACACCTCCGTCATTTTCTGGTTCACTCTGCACCATTTCTTTAAGTAAATTATCCTGCAATCCTACTGACTGGAGAGTTGCAACTATACATCCATCATTTGCTAATACAACTCCAAACAAGAACTATTTCCTGAGAATCCAGCATACCTTCTCCGGTAATCCTGCACACATTCTCCAGTCTTGATATTTGCTTTCTTCATTTCTTTCACAACTCCATCAGCCCCTTCTTTCAAAATCTGCCTCCTGTTTCTCCAGGCTATCTCTGCGCCTTGAATAGAAACAGGAAGTGCTCCTCCTCTAACAGCGGTTTACAGCAGTTATTCTTTTGCAGCAAGTGGTTCCTACTTTAATATTGAGCACTGTACACTAAGGAGTGCATGAACAAATATCCCTGCTGTAGCTTCATGTATGTCCTCAGCAGAGCACTTCTTGAAAACATGCACAGGTAAGCTCCATTAGACCCAACAGAATCTGCCTGATGATTGATATGTTTTGGTATATTTTTCATAAGACAGACCAATGCAAGACCTTGCTCGACTTCATTAAAAAGAACAAAGCAGTATATCAGGTTACCCGATGTCTTTTTTGTGCTAATGGAACACTGAAGCTGCCTTTACACATACAAATTGAAGAACTACATTTCCAATTTTCTTGTAGTGGGAAGAAACTTGGCAGTTGAATGAATACAGTCAACAAACCAATCAAAACTACTTTAGATAGGAACAAAAGGGAGGATTTTCTGAGCCATCTTAACATGCTGACAGACTGTATACGTTTAGCTGCATAGCAAGGCCTACATTTCAGAAATACTACTGGCACATGTTTTTGCCACTAAGATTTTTTTTTCAGTAATAAAGGCTTCTTCTGAAGATTTAGATAGTGACTGTCAGCTTTTTTATTATAAAACAATCCCCACACAAGAGGTGGGTACACACTGTAGTAATTTCAAATACAAACTTGTCCACATGAAACCCTCACTGTAAATTCAACAGAGACCTACTGTATAAAAATAATCAAAGGCTGAAGACATACTAATTCTGATAAACAGGACATCTATATATCTTATAAAAGCCCCAAGTAATTTAGTAATTTTACAAAGTCTAGGATACAGAACCTCTACTACTGACCTGCCAGGCATGCAAGTCTTTTCTAATCTTTTTCACCATGGCAAAATATGACAAAAATCTCCTGGCTTCCTTCCAGTTGCCCAAGATTAAATTAGTAGCAAGTAGAAGGGCTGGGCATTGCAGAATACTAGTGAACAGCTTATACTTGCTTGCCCACCCAGGGGGATAGCAATGATGCCTCCAGTCGGCAGACTTCTGCCATATAACAAATCAGTAGACTTAATATAATCTCAAAACAGTTTAGTGACAAGTGTAGTATGCACGCAACCCTGGTCTGCATACACTGCCAGAATACAGCATGAAAGCAGTTACAAGAAAATGGAATTATCAATTTCAGTTGCTACAAAGAAAGCAGCCCATGACAGTGTATAATGCATAACCCCTCCAGATCATTCTGAATACCAGACGATGGGTTCAGAGCATTTTATATATTTTCCCATTAATGCATGAAACACCCTTCAAAATCCCTCTTTTAGGTAAAGTTTCATGTTATATGTTACAGGGAAGAAGGTTGAGTCATTTCTGTATTCAGTTTCTTCATCATTTCATGAATATTCTGAATTTTGATAGAAATTTATACTAGTTGCTGAACTGCAGCAGACTACTACCACATATTGTCTGCCAATCCAAAGAATTTGGCCTACATCTGCAGACACCAGAGTCATTTCTGTGCAAGGGGGACAAAATGACCTCATAAAAGACTGCCCTAGAAGAGTCTACAAGATGATGACGGTTTTTAGCAGTGTTCCTGCTATGTACACACTGGATCAGCAAAAAAGGCTCTAAAACAGTGAAACAAAAACTATGATGCTCTTTCCATCCATTCTGAAAAACATTTTCATGTAGGACACCACAGATGATGCAAAGTGTTCAATTGCCCTCCTAAATCAAATAAGATAGTCACACAGAAGGCAAGCAGCCCACTCCAATTGTTTTTTATCATCATGCCAGTAGAAGACAGCAGGTTCTTCTGGTGACTCTGTTCCATCAGTACCAAGCACAAAATGGTTTGACCTCTCATCACTAAAGCAAAACATCCGACACTCTGATATTATGTCTCACGAAACTCCTCTTCACAGCAGTCTTAACGCACATAAGAAATTCTCAGTTATCTGTAACAATTATGACTTTGTCAAGAAAGTAACATCCTCATTTTTTTAAACACTCAAAAGCAAATTTAAAGGACTGCAAGAAGCACGAGTGAGGAAACACTGAAATGTTAAACGCCTTGAATCCTCAAGACACTAGACAACCTGTGAGCAAAATCTCAAGTTTCTCCTTTACCACACACAAACCACACATTTGTTGCAAGTCTTTAACTTCTTCATAACCCCTGCTGTTCCTTCCAGTTACACAGTTCATTTTGTACGGTTGGCCCAGTGAAGCAGCTGTCATACTGTACATTATACCTGCAGAGCAGGGTTGGTCCAGTGAAGCAACCGTCCATGTACATTACACCAGCATAGCACAGCAGAGTTAGCCCAGTGAGGCACTGTCATACTGTATCTGACACCTGGACAGCAGAGAGGCGTTGGTTTGGTGAGGCACAGTCATACTGTATATCTTACACATGGACAGCCAAATAGGGTTGGTCGAGTGAGACACTGTCATACTGTATATTACACCTGCAGAACCAAGTAGGGTTGATCCAGTGAGACACTGTCATACTGGATATTACACCTTCACAGCACAGCAGGGTTGGTCAGTGAAGCAGTGTCATAATGTATATTATATCAGATCTCGTATTTACCTTACATCTGTTTTGCACATAAAGATTTGTACTTTGTGACAGACACCATTTGATCACATCCAACAGTCTACGCTAACTTCAGACAAAGGCATTCAAGGATAAGTTTACTGTTTTTTTTTTTTTTTTTAAAATCACTACTCATCCAAGAAATAGAGAAGTTGCGAATGGCAAAAGGTTCTATCCAACTGACATACGTATCAGTGTCTAGGAAATCTCAGGGAACAGGCATAGGGACATAGCTGGTAATGATTTCACCTTACAGCAACAGATCCTCCATTTCAGTTCTTGGAGTCTGCATGTCCTCCCTGTGTATGTGTGGGTTTTATCTCAGTGTTCCAATTTCCTCTCACATTTCAAGGATATGCATTAGGTGGATGGGCACTGAAAACTACATGAAGTTCCAAGTACATGTGTGTGTATTGTATGAAAGAACTGCAGCAGGGCTATCTTCAAAGTGGTGTGTGCATTAACAGTAGCCATCATCTAGAGGAAATGCGACACCCCAAAACCATATGCAAAACAATGGAAAAAGGGAGCTATGGATGGAATGATCGACCAATGTGCTCCATTTCCTTGGGAGGTAAATGGTCTATGTTCCGGAACCCCCTACTGGACTGCTCACTGCTACATTGATGAAGGAGGGCAGGAATGCATGTTTACTCCTCCATTACAAGCCAAATCACCACTATACTGCCTGTGTTTATCTGAAGGATATTTTCTTCATGCTTACATTAAAAAAAACTTGTCTTACAGATGGCACTGCTTGAATATTTAAACGGATAAGCAACTCCAAGCTTATTAATAATTATGTACTATCCAAAGTCTGAAATAACAATGGAACAAGAAAAACGTTGCTCAAGTCAATTTTTATGCCCACCACACAAATTTCTTTGCAACCACTGAGTGCCAGAGTA
Organism: Protopterus annectens; assembly: GCF_019279795.1. Taxonomy (NCBI): domain Eukaryota; kingdom Metazoa; phylum Chordata; order Ceratodontiformes; family Protopteridae; genus Protopterus; species Protopterus annectens. Next base: position 506,060,124 of record NC_056743.1, read on the forward strand.
AAAGCTATAAGAAGTCTGTGGCTCTTGCTGCATGTTTCTTAGGAGTATCCAGACCGTTTTCATGAAGCTCTGCATTATATGCCATTAAAATGCAGAAGAACCCCAAGACCTTGAATCTATTACTGCACTGATGCTGCAGATGGGTTACAACCTATCCCAGTTGTATACAATGATAAAAGGACTCTTACAGGTTTGGCATGAGTCCTCCCCTTAAAAAAAAAAATAAAGTTTTGTCAAGGCTACATAGTGGATCAGAAAGGGTGACAACCTGGCAAGTACTACTGTGGGTGTTAAACTATTTGCACTGGATGGTCTACTAGCCATTTAGAAGTGTATAATGCAATGCTTCGTTTTCTGAATGGATTGTATACACAATTTACTGAAATTCCTATACCACTTAAAAACCAATTAACAGACTCAGCAGCCAGGCTAAATAAATTACGTGCATCATTTGAATACATTCCCAGTGATATTTGCTGCTTTTAATGGTATATCATTTATCTGTTATCATTTACAAACTTTCATTTATACTACAGCAAAATAAGAATGCGGTTCTGCTATATTCTTACAATTTCAAGCACAGTATTTTAATGCAGAAAAATATTAATCATAGCATGCTAACTTACATAATTTTCTCCAAAATGGCGCTGCCCATGTTGGTACGCTTCAATCACCATCTCTATTGGTTTTGTTTTTGCAACTGCCACTAATCGTGGCTGTATGGCAGGCAGCGTCTGAAAAGAACAAAAGGGAAGACTGACACAGCCAGCACCTTCTATGGCACAAAACAACAAAAGTCATTACAAAACTAGAACCTGTATCATCTTGCTACAACGTGACAACAGATCTCAGAAAGTACAATTCATTCCATTAACAGTTCACGTTCTAATATTACAACACATCATCTATGAAATATAATGGCAATGCTTAAACTATCAAGTTCTTTAGTCTGTTGTCTAGGTTTAAAAAACTTAAGCAAGGTAGGATCTCTCAAACAAAAATATTGATAGAAAAAAAAAAGTTACTGTTATAGCTATTCCGATCTAACTATATTAAAATTGTTTGGCCAAGTCACTTGCAACAAAGTAATATACATGAACAGACATTTTATACAAAATAGTTTTACTAACTCTTGCTTATTCAAGCATTCCTTTTCAAAAACTAGGACTATATATGATTTATTTATTTTATTTTACATTTGTTAACCGGGGGTGTCTGACTGAGCCGAAAAGGCCCTTTTTCAGCAGAGGCCCAGGGAGAAAAGCTCCACAAAGAAAAATTACAGACACATTTAGTTATTTAGACATAATCAGTACACACACAAATTACAAGAGACATGTTTTTACAGTGGCATGCGGCACAAACAGTTACAGTGGAGAGAACAATCAAAAAAGATATTAATTTTAAAAATAAAGGTAAGTAATAGATTTGTGGTGTACAGCTGAACTTTGGAATGTAGGTAGAATACATATAGTACACAGGTACAGTACATACATTGTACATTAGCCAGTGTTTGTGAGTAAGATTGAAAAACTATTATAAATTGCTCTAGATTTAGTATGCATATGTTATCCGCTTTCACTAGCCTGGGGAGCAATCATGGCACTGCCAACTTTGCTTGAAATGTTGCCTTATGAGGTCTTTAAAGGAGGCTTTGGATGATGTGTTTTGAATGCTAGTAGGGACAGAGTTCCATTTTTTAGCCACCAAACTACTATATAGTGCATCTCCAAAGCTATTGTAGCTGTTGGTGACTTCTAGTAGTAGTTTGCTTGATGATCTAAGAGGCCTTTTGGCTGAGTGATGTTGTACTAGGTTTTTGAGGGCAGGACACTTATTGGGGAGGTAATAGATAGAATGACAGAGGCAGAGCTGATTGTAGGTTAGGAGGTTGGGCAGTTCAAGCCAGTGGAGCTGTCTCAAAGCAGTACAATGATGAGTTCTATATGAGCAATTTGCAGCAAAACGGGCAATTCTGTTATAGCAAGCTTCCATTTTGCTTAGTTCAGTTTTGTTGAGATTAGTCAGAATGGGGGATGCATAGAGTAGGGAGCGAGCAATGGCTGATCTTGTGTTGTTGGTAAGAAATGGTTTGATACGGTAGAATGACCCAGTTTGGCATGTACTTTTTTAATAGTTAAGTTCAGATGACTATCAAATTTTAGGTGGGAGTCTATGGTTATTCCCAATAGCTTAGCCTGTGCCACTGGAGCAATTGGAGTAGCTAGTGAATTGACAGTGTTTTTGTTAGAACTTGTTTTAATCATAAGCTGAGTTTTCTTTGGATTGAGGATAAGTTGGGCTTTGGTAAGGTAGTTTTCAACATCAGAGAATGCTAGTTGAGTTGTTTGCAGGAGGGTGGGAATGTTTTGTGCAGCACAGATTAAGGTAGTGTCATCTGCATACTGAATTATAGATGCATGCTGTGTGGAGGTCATTTGTGAAGACTGTGAATAGTAGTGGTCCTAAGATAGAACCCTGTGGGACTCCTATAGTTATGGGCAGCTGAGGAGAGAGAGAATTTTCCCCATTTCACAGCTTGGTACCTGTCAGTTAAGTAGCTTTGGAACCAGGTAAGAGTGGAATTAGATAGATGATATTGGTTTAGTTTGTTTAGCAGGATTTGGTGTGAGACTGTGTCAAATGCTTTGGACATATCCAAAAAAAGTTGACACTTGCAGGCCTTCATTTTTGAGATGGTTTACTGTGTCTGTGAAGCAGAGGAGAGCAGTAGTGGTACTATGGGCAGGTCTGAAACCATGCTGAGTAGGTGACAGGATGTTGCAGTCTAGGTGACAGGATGATGCATTGTAAATGAAAAATACAAAAAGGCTTCTGTAGTCAACCATGCCTAGACTATAGTTTGGTGACTGGAGTCAGACTAGCGACCTGACACTTCATAGCACAGTAGCGGAGGATGGGCAGGAATATCCTGAGGAAGAGAATGTGCTAGGTGATCTGCTTATGGTTGTCATGCAGACCTAGGCTCAGAGAAAAATTTCTGTGCTGCAGTGAGTGGGGAAGTTAGGGAGACATGGTCTCTGCAACTGGGTGGCTTGCCCTGAGGTTACACCTCATGGCCCACCTAGCACACACACATGCAATTAATTCATCAGCACAGGAGTGTTAATTAGTCTGGAGAAAATCCCACACCAGCTGCAGTATGATAGTGCCACAGTGAACCAGTCCCACTCTGCAGAACAGGCAGGTGCAACCCATAAAGCCTGACATAGAAGTGGAGAGTCCATGCACACACACATTCTCCCGATGGGAAACTTGCCAAGGCATGGAAACTACAGGAGCAGGAACTATAGGGTACAAGTATGGAGATGTCTGAAGTCAGCTGCAATGGGAAGGAAAAAAATGTTTCTATAGTCAATGCCTATGGCACTGAAGATTTAATACATACAATGTCTTACATAATACTTGTCACTTTATGCTCAACATACATCCTTGTACTCCCCATGAATGATGCAGACTGGGAACTGTGGTCAAGGGAATCAGAAGTAATGCACAATGCATTACACTGTGAGCTGCATGGGGAAAAAAGTGTGGCACAAGGCCTCAGAGTAAAGTCCAGTCATCATCATCTGAGCTACAATGAATACCAACCACTTAGAGCTCTCCATCCAAAATTTCAAGATGTAGATATGAAAATAAACATATACAGGAGAAAAGAATGTCATTTTATATGCACCACCATGCATCATGCCTTTGTGTACACAAAAATAAAAACAGCTACATTCATGCTCATTTATAACCTTTGTAGGTCAAAATGCTTTAAAACCTGTAACAGAACCAATGCTTGTGTGTGTTTACACAAACAAGTGCTAATCTGTTTATTTTTGTGGATATCTGGCAGCTAGTGTAGCGGATTAAAGATATCAGCCGTTAATTAAAGTGCTTCCTGTGCCCACAGTACAGAGTTGGATTCTTACCACTTTCCTTTGCCTACTGTGTGACCCTAAGCAAGAAACTTAACCAGATTGTTACTCTTCAGGGACAACCCAGGAGCACAACTTGTGCAGTGGACTGGAGAGAAACTGCATGAGCACATGAATATTTGTTTGTTCTCAGAGACACCCTAAACCCAACCCTGCAGATGACCACCCAGGTTAAATTATCACCACTGCCTCACAAGTTAATTGCAACTTGCATCTATGTTGTCATCATCCTACTAATAACCAGACCACAGCTAGGCATCACTGTGCATTATGCACTGGACCAAGGAAGACAAGTCATACCACAGCCATTTTCTTACCATAGGCACTGCTTGGCAAGAGCCCCAACAAGTTAAACCAAATATCTGTCCCACAGATCAATGCATCTCAACACTGTGCTACAACTACATAACATATGAATCAAGCTCATAGCTCCATACAAAAAATCTCAGATTGGGGGGAATCTGGGATTGTAAACTGAGAAATGCAAAAATTGATCTGAACACATATTGGTAAGGCAAGTACCTCGGGCAACCATGCTACATCCATTCACTCAGTCTATTCTTTCCAACACAAACTTTTATTACACTAACAGACAGCACATCTACAGCAATGTAGGGCTTTTCATAGTTTTAGATTTCCAGCAATCAAACCTGTAAAGTTTGTGAAAGTGCAGATAGTGAACAAGTACACATGCTCACAAATGCTCCCTTCTGGAGCTCCGCCGAGTAACTCAGTCATGGCCTTACAGTCCTCTGCTAGTGCTCTCTATCCTCATCATAACAAAAACGCAGCAACTCCAAATAACAGTTTGGAAATGAAAAAAGGTTTTCCCACTGAAACCTTCGACCTACCCCCACCTTCCTATTTTACTCTTGTAGATGCAACTTTTCAATTGCCTTCTGTAAGCCACATATGCAGAAGCTAACCCTTGGAATTGTGAGGCTGAGTGCAGCAGAAGTAAAGCTGGCATGTTTGATCAAGGTGCTTGTACACTTATAAGCAAGGGCTACTCATTCTTATTACAGACCATACAAGCAGGGGAACAGGTTAATGCCCAAAATTTAAAAATACCACTAGAGGATACAACAGCCTCTAAAAAACAGTTTCCAAGTAACTAATCAAAGAGACTAACTTCATGGGATGAAATGGAGAGTTGATCTTTCCAAAACAAAGTTCACATCCCACTCATTAATATCAGATTTCTAAGAGGTTCAAATTATAAAACAACTTTCAAGAACATGGTCAGGAGGGACAAAGCCTGAAAGCTTTGGCAAAAGCACAAAAAAACCTTCTGACCTCAAAGCCTATAGACAACTCCACAACCAAGTAAAACGCCAACTCAAAGATATAAAGAACTACTTCCATACTTTACAAAGCCAACACAAATGTAACGCTAAACACTTCTGGAGCGCAGTCAAACTTCTACGCCTTGGATCAGAAACTAACCCCTGCCCTGACCCAGAAAAAAACCCGTAGAAATTGCCACATGTTTCAACACTTATTTTACTGATGTTATAGCTAATCTCACTACCAACTTCCCTCAAACTACACCCTACCAACCCAACCTAACCGACCTGCCTCTGTTACCTCTCATGTCCTGCCTCCCAACTTCTGACTAGCCCCTATTCCAACAGCTATGGTTAAGAAACTACAACCATGTACCAATGCCCCAGACAACCTGCCTCCAGAATTCCTACAAAAAGCTGCAGATTCCATTGCTTACCCCATTAGCATACTTCTTAACAGATCCATCCGTGAGTGCCATGTCCCTTCTATTTGGAAAAAATCCTTTATCCTCCCACTCCACAAAGGCGGTAACATAGAAGTCTCCAACTTCCAGCCCATTGCCATCCTTTCTCCAATCTCTAAAATCCTTGAAAAATGTATCGACAGTCAACGCCTTAATTACCTACTTGATAACAACATACTATCTTCAACCCAGCATGGTTTCAGACCAGGCCACAGCACCACTACTGCTTTTATCTCCTTCTGTGAATCGAGCCCATGATACCAGGAAACTTGTTTCCTCCCTATTCCTCGATCTGTCCAAAGCCTTTGACACCATCTCCCACCCTCTTCTCCTTAGAAAACTATCCAACATAGGTACCTCTCCGGCCACCCTAAACTGGTTTTCCAACTACCTCTCAGATGGGCAACAAGCCAAAAAATGGCTAACCTCCTTCACTCCATTCCTTAACACCACTAGAGGTGTTCCCCAAGGGTCCATATTGGGCCCATTACTTTTCAGTATTTTTATAAATCGACTTCCACTCTAGTCTCACTCAAGCCACAGTCATCCAATACTCTTATCATCTGTACTGCCTACTCCCCACAAGAACTTCAGAAACTTACACAAGTAGCCCCTAGCTCCACTGAATTATGGATATCTAACAACCATTTAGCATTAAACCCAAAATAAACTAAGCTAGTATTATTCACCCCTAAGAAATCAGACACCATTCAAAAGCATACTTTTTCCATTCACTCCCATGATAACACTTCTATTGAGGTAGTCACTCATACCAAACTTTTAGGTGTCACCACTGAACACCTAACCTTTGACATGCACACTCATAACATTAGAAAAGTACACCAGAAACTGGGCATGCTATATCGTCACAAAACTTACCTCAACTACTCTTCCAAACTAGCCCTTGCCTCCTCCTTCCTGCTTCCCTCCCTTCTATATGGTGTCGCTCTCTTTACCAACATTCAGACTAGCTTAAAATCCAAACAGCAATCATGCTACAGCAAAGTTTGTCACAAATGGACAGCACCTATCCCACCACTGCACCTCCCTTACACCACTTAACTGACTAGAACTACCTCATCACCTCACTTATATTCAACTAACCACTACCCATAAATTCATTCATTCACAACCCATCCAGCTGTCCAGCCCTTTCTAATCTATTTAAACTATACCATCCAAATAGACTCCTCCAATCTGAAACTCAAATACATTTACAGGTAGAGAAACCCAACCTCACTGCTGGCCACTGGCTCAACTCCTTTTCTACTGCTAAGCTATGGAACTCTCTCCCACCCTCACTTAAATCTACTAGCAACACTCTCATCTTTAAAAAGTCTCAAACTCTACCTCTACTCCCACTGGCAATGTCCTTGCACTAACTCCCCTCAACCCCCTACCTGACCTTCATCTCTCCCTCCTCCTATTCCATCTCCTGTATATCCTTAACGGCTAACTCTCCTCTGTACCATCACACATATGCACTGACAACTGATATTCTTAGCACTGCTTCAGTGCCTCTTCCTGTATAAACAATCTCTTTGTATACCCCAGTAGCTAATGTCACTCAAGTATATTCCCTTTTCTTGGTTTACCAAACTCCTAGGCAGTTTTAATCTGTTAATACCGATATGTTTTTGTTAATCTGTATATATGTCATTGCAACTCAAGATTTTATCAACTCAAACCAAACAACTATTATCTTGTATTTGTATTTCTTCTCATAGCATGCATTGTACTATTAGTTTTGCTTTACGTAATTGTATGTATTTTACCTCTATGGAACTTTGTTACTGTATCTTGTGCTTTAGCTAACTGTATACACACACACACACACACACACACACACATCTCTGTGTCTCTCTGTGGAGCTTTTCTCCCCGGGAGTCCACTGAAAATGGGCACTTTATGGCCCAGTGGACTTTCCCAGTAAACAAATGCAATAAATAAATAAATAAAAATTCAACCAGAAAAGCAACAGTTAAAGAAGGTCCTCAAGCTAAAAATGCAAACAAAACGGAGCAATGTATTTCATAGAGAAATAAGACAGACTTGGATCGCACATCTGTACCAAATATTTCAATACATACAAAGTCAACATGCAATAATGAAAACTAGTCCTTCTGACAGTAAAGAAACCTCTTTCACTTTGGTAAACAAGACTTGTACAAGATTACATGTGTAAAATGTTGTCACTTTTTCAGCTGTCAACATTTCTTCTAAATGTCTGGCATCCTCTGAAGAGTTGAAATTTGTCTACCACCCATTTCCGAATTCTAGATTAATTCTAGATTTCTAATGATATTAAAAGATTTTGTAAAATTTATACTTAAAAATGTAGTTCTGTGGTAAAGATGGGATTGGTGGGAAGCTTACTACAGATGTGGTCCCATTCCAACAATCTCAATTTAATCTTACTTATCACCCTACAGTAAGAACACCGAACAAGCAGTTTTAAAGAATTATACATTTCTAGAGGTACTTGCACAATTTTTGAATGATTATTGTAATAATAATAAATAATCAAAGATTTGCAATATGATACAAATGTGATGATTACCTCAACTGATAGTGATGGTGGGGTTATTGTTTGGGGAAAATAGAAAGATCATATGGAATAGACAGTTGTCGAATTCAACTTACTATTTAAAATGAAATATGAATCCCACTTCAGATTTTAAGAGAAAAGCTGATGAATTTTTTTTACTGCACTGTATTATATGAACTTTTTTTACAATATTATATGAACTTTGGAAACATTCCAGATAAGTTAATACAGGAGTTAATGGTACAAGATCTTGCAACACAAATGTTTTATGTTCTTCCTAAAACACACAAGTACATGAGATCCCCTCCAGGTAGACCCTATATTCTTTCATATTACATCACCTTTTCAGAATATGAACAAATTTTTGAGACCGATATCGAGGTTACACAGTTTAGCTATTTATATTCATTAGATATTAATTGTTTGTATACATCCATCCTCAAAATAGGGGGTTGGCAGTGGTTAAACAATGCCTTGAGGATCACATGTTCATAAGTTCATAGGAGGTTACTAGCCTAAGGGCCCTAAAGTCCTTAGTCAAATTTATCCAGAATTGCCCCTATTGTCGGTGATTATGTGAGTGAAGTTCATACAAGTAAGAGTCTATGGTAGTTAATACAGACTTCCTCTGTCCAGGAGAGATATGGGACCACCCAAGGAGTGAATTTATGGTCACCCATCCATTGATCTAGGCTGTGTTTAAAGAGGGTCATGGAGTTGCTCTGTTTCATGTGAACTAGAAGCTTGTTCCAGAGAAGTGGCAGTCTCTGGGAGATGCATCTATCTCTCCATCATGACCTGTTCATGTCAGAGGCTAGGGTTAAGATCCCTGGAGTGACAGTGACCCTTGTGCAGTTTGATTTACAAGTAGTAGTTTTGTATTTTGCAACCTGAAGATGCCCTAGTGTGTTGGACGAAAAACATGGGGAATCAGTTAAAGTGCTTTGGGTTATTTTATAATAAAGTCTGATTTTTATACAACTCAGACTGCATGAGCTCCGTTCCTGCTGTGCTTTTGATTATATTGGTTGGATTTGCTTTGCAAAAAAAGTGTTCCGTGTGGAGTGGCTTGTATTGGTAAGTTTGGGATATGGAGTCTCTGGGAGCAGTTCAGCCTAATTTCTCAGCTGAAATAGCGGAAATCAGAAAGGAGTTTCATTGTGCTTTTGGTGAACTAACTCAGATGGTGAATATGTTAAATAGCAAACTCACAGAGGTTTGTGCTTCTATGGGCAATAGGGGGTTGCCAGGTAACCGTGAAGGGTTACGTGATAAAGGAACTGAACACGAAAGACTGTAAGTGACGATAGAAGCCTGCAAAAGCCCGTGCTCATTAGAGCAGCTAGCACCATTAACTTTAGATTGTACCCCAGCAATTTTTCACTCATCTCATCAACATGAATCAGAAGAAAGTGAAATATTTCAGCGATTAAGAGCAAGATCTGAGGACAATATGAACATTACTAAAGGTGACTATTCACATTCAGTTACTACAAATGCATGTAATGTTCAGGAGCAAGTCTTAATCTAGGCAGAAACTGAATTGGGCTGCCTGGCTGCAAGAAAATAAATATGTTTTTAACAAAGCTTCACAGGGCAGTAGTTCTACTATTTCTAAAAGGACTTACAAAGAAAATGTTGACTATTTTCAAAACTGTTTGTACAAATATAAGTCGTTACAAATTGACAACTGGTATTTACAGGAATGCATACAAGCTAAAATGGTTCCTAAAGGGTTAAGGCTCTATAGATACCCAAATAATGTTATAACTCGTTCTTCTTACCATAAAGAGCTCCTGGAAGTGTCTGACAAATGTGATTTTGTAGTTATGGAGCCAATAATAAAATTGAGATGGAAAAGATCTTGGAGGAGGTAGATAGCAGAAGATTTATTATTTACTCTACAGGAAGAAGACAAAATATTATATCATAAAACAAAAGATGGAAGAAAATTGGTATTTTTATTGAATAGAAAAAACAGCAAATTTTCTACAGAAGTCATGGAGAATAAGGATAGTACGTTACCCTAAATTATATAGGCCTCAACATCACCAATTGGATACTCTGGATGAATTTGAGGAAAATTTTGAGGGAGAGAAAGATTGTGAATATGAAGATGCACCCGCTTTAGGGCAAAACACGGAGGAGATCCGAAAGAATAAAAAACAGGGGCCAGGATGCTCAACAATACTACCGAAGGAGATGACAGTTAATAGGTAACACAAGGATAGTATAAATAAAATAAGTGAAAGTGTGTATAAATGGAGAGGGTATAAAATATTATAGTGGATATAAAATTGATAAATATGTTTTCAATTATTTATAAAAGGTTTTAAATTTATTCCTACCCAACATACAGATATAACCTAATTATGTATTTACAATTATTTACAAGGAAGAGAAACTTGGAGTTTTGAATGTCAAAGTTGAATAATAATGATAAAGCCATGAATAGCAGTTTACGTAGAAAGAGCATATATAAAATCAGCCTTTACATCCTCGTTTAAAAAGCTTTGAGAGAGTAGTTAAACTGAGTTGAGACAAAAAAAGCATGCTAAAATAAAACCTAATATAACTAAATTAGAAAGAGAATTGCTATATTCTATTAAAAATAATGAGAATGTCTAGGTATTAAGACTGGACATAGGTGGAGGCTCGATTATAACGGATAATATACTATATAAGGCTAAAATGATGGACATTTTGGAAGATACAAATAAATATGAGAGTTTCAAAAAAATGAAGTGAATATAGCTTATTCCAAAATTGATTGTGCATTAAATGACATGGTTTTGGAAGGAAAGATAAATATGGACATTTACACATATTTAAAAACTGATAAACCTATAATACCCCTCCTCTTTGGAATTCCCAAAGTCCTTAAATATATGGACAATCCCCCAATGAGGCCAATAGTGGCAGGTAGTGGAAGTAAGACTCAACCTTTGGCTATATATGCTGATAAGCTGTTGAAGAAATAAAACATAGGACAAAGTGGCTGCCTAAAGGACTCTAATGATTTCCTTTGAGAGGTGCTGGATTGCATATATTAGGATAACACCATTTATGTCACCACTGATGTGGTAGACCGTTTTTCTAGCATTTCCCACATTGCAGGATTAGAGTTGTTTGAAGAGGCTAATTGTGCCCCCACTTATGTTAACACAATAATGAATATGTGGGAAAAAATGTGTTTTCTTCGAAATATGCCCAGCACTGCACACTGTACAAAAGATTTCTAGATGATACATTTATTTTTTTAAAAAGAACTATGGAATTATTGATAGAATTTATTAATTATAAACAGCAGACTATAATTTTTTTAAGGTTTACATAGAATACAAGTAAGGGTAAGACGAATTATTTGGATGTGACAATACATGAGTTAGAGGATAAAAAGGCATTCAAATCAACATTGTATAGGAAAGCCACATTTTCTAATTCATAGGTAGCCGTGGTGGTGCAGCGGTAGTGTTGTCGCCTCACAGCAAGAGGTTTTCCTGTTCGATTCTTGCCTGAAGCGCCTTCTTTGTGGGGTCTGCATGTCCTCCCTTTGCCCCCCCCGGTCGAGTGGCATTCAAAAGACATGCGTGAATGGGCATGCCTTTGTTGAAGGTTAGGCATTGGACTGGCATCTCGGCACCATAAAAATGTCGACTGCCAATCATTAGCAGACAAGAGATAATGGTACAAGATATTGCAACACAAATATTTTATGTTCTTCCTAAAATACATAAGAACATGAGATCCCCTCCAGATAGACCCTATATTCTTTCATATTGCATCACATTTTCAGAATATAAACAAATTTTTTGAAACCGGTATCAAGGTTACACAGTCTAGTTATTATATTTATTAGATGTTAATTCTATGTATACATCCATCCTCAAAACAGGGGTTTGGCAGTGGTTAAACTTTGCATTGAGGATCACAGGTTCATAAGTTCATAGAAGGTTACTAGCCTAATGGCCCTAATGCACTTAGTCATATTTATCCAGAGTTGCCCCAATTGTCAGTGATTATGTGAGTCAAGTTCGCAAAGGTGAGGGTCTATGGTAGTTAATACAGACTTCCTCTGTCCAGGAGAGATATTGGGCACCACCCCTGAAGTGAGTTTATGGTCACCCATCCATTGATCTAGGCTGTGTCTGAACATGGTCATGGAGGTGCTCTATTTCATGTGAACTGAAAGCTTGTTCCAGAGAAGTGGCAGTCTCTGGGAGATGCATCTATCTCTCCAGCACAACCTGTTCATGTCAGAGGCTAGGTTAAGATTCCTGGAGTGAGTGACCCTTGTGCAGTTTGACTTATGAGTTCTGGGATACATAAGAACAGTTAATATTGGTACAGTTAACAGAATTAGCTTTGAAATACAGCATAGTTTACTACAATTATGAATATTTGCAAATGAAAACATCAAATGGGACAGTGTTTTCCCCATTTATACGACATATTTATGTGCTACACTGAGGCAAATTACATTTAGAATACTGAAACTCATTGTTTTGACACATTTCAATATGTGGTATCAATTCCTTGACGAAGGTTGGGCCTTATGGCTGGGCAGCTTTAATGGACTTTTAAGACTTCTGGATTACTTGAATTGTGTAATTATTTTGAGATTAGGCTTAGTTTATATGCACATTTAAGGGAGATGGAGTTTTTTGGATACAAGGACACAAAATGCCTAATGGTACATTAAGTACATCCATTTATCATAAACCTTTTCAAAAAAGCATGCAGGTGACTAGTAATATACCAAAGTCCCAGTTTATGAGAATAAAGCATATTTGTAGTTTGGAGGATGAGGACTCTTCACAATCTAGGGACGCAGTACATATAGGTGTTAAACACTGGGTTATTCAGGTAGATTGTTAAACACAATGTCGTCAAAAGTTCATTTCTATCATGTTCATCTTTATTAATGTAACAGGAATAAACCCCTAAATTCTACACCAATTAAAATGTTTACCACCATTGGTGTGAATTCTCGTGAGATCTCATAAATCATTCCAAAGCACTGGCCTATGCAAATATCAATATGCTTTCATGTTTATTAATTTATTTGCAGATTTCATTACAGAATGAATACGAATTTGGCTCAATATTTTAATCATGTCAAGAGTGAATGCATCCAATTAATATTCAAAGACTTCCATCTGGTATCCTTAAATGCTTCCCCTGTAGCAGATGTTTGTTTTGTGGTTACATATTAAAAACCACTATTTTTCTATCAAGAACTACAAGAAAATAAGTTTATTTTTGTGGTTTTAGAGTTTAATTGTTGCTTAGATCGCTGTTGAAACTGTTGTCTCTCTGTTCTGAGAGACTGCTTTCCAATCCATCTACAAATATACAGAGCTGAGCATATTTTTTTGGTTTTACAGTTTGTACTGTTAGTTGTTCTTTGTCCCACCCACACACCCTCTCTATTTTTGGCTTGTAGTTTAAATTTGGTGGCTTTTGCAATTGCCCGCTCCACTGTAGATTTGATCTGGGACACTCCCCCAGTCCCATCTCTTTACCAATTCTACCTAATAAAATTCTTTCTGCACTTGCTTTTAGTCCTTTTTAATTTAATTGCATTTTTAAACTGTGTTTAGTCTAATATTGCTACATACTCAAGTGTGTTGGGTAGCGTTCGAAAGACATGCGTGCGTAAATGGGCGTGCCTTCGTTGAAGGTTGGGCGAGCTGGCACCTCGGTGTTTCGTAAAAATCTACTGCCAATCATTAGCGGACCGGAGTTCCGCTGTGGTGACCCCTTACCGGGAAAAAGCCGAAAAGACAAACAAACTCAAGTGTGCTGGCTTGCACTGCATGTGAATTGTTTATACTATTGTTTTTGCTACTTCTCTATAAAAAACTGTAAGCCTGTTTCCCACCTTTCCTGTAACTAGTGTTCCAGATACAGATTTGCTATAAACTGTATGTAAGTTCTGAGCCCCCCAAGCCTTTCTGTGTTGGAGGGAAGCCTTCTAGCTTATCAGTGCGTAAGTGCATCCATATTCATTAAGGATATCCACACCTCCAGGCTAGTTGCTCAGCATAATGCATCAGAGGTTATCCAAGTGCAACTAACTCTGGGCAAAACTGCAATCCAAATTGTAGCTTGCTACAGATTCCCCACCATGCCCCAGGATTCCCACTCCTCTTTTCTTGATGTACCGGAAAATATTAGGGTTCAACCTAACAACCTAATAATGGGAGACTTCAACTACCCCACCATTAACTGGGAAAACTACTCAAGTACCAACACCTTAGCTCAACGCTTTCTGGAATTCATAAACTCCAGTGCCCTGGATCAACTTATCCACACCCCCACCAGTGGCAACAATATCCTAGACCTAGTCATTACCAACATAAGTGACCAGTGTTCCACACCTGAAGTCAACTCCTCGTTAGTCCGATCCGACCATAAGCTAATCACCTTTGATATCCACACCCCCCCCCCCCACCCATTAAGGAAACCACAGTAAAAACATTTCTCCAAAGCCAACTTCATGCTTCTTAAAACAGAACTGGTGAACTTCATGACACCCATGCAGATGGACAATACAGTTACAACTGCTGAATCCTTCACAAATACAGTCTATAAGCACTTACACGAGTGCATGGATCGTGCTATGCCAAACAGAACCAAGACACTATCCTCCAAAAAAGGAAGCCAATCTGGTGGTCCCCTACCATAAACAAACTGTACAACAGAAGGATGAAACTGTTGCAAGAGAGAGTAAAATCCCATGAGTGAAGGAGCTCCCTGGTCAGCCTCAGTAAGAAGCTGAGATCCCTTATGCCTTAGCTCCAATCGCCACTAATTCTAAGGACAACCACAAAGCACTAAGCATTAAGTACGGAAGAAGTAATTAGGGATCTGGGGACCCAAGTAGATAGCAATCTCTCCTTTGACAATCACGCTGCCAAAGTGGTTAGAAAGACATTCTATATAGCCCACCTTATCACGAAAGGGTTCACATCTAGATCAAGAGAAGTCATTGTGCCCCTCTACTCATCAGGCCCATAACTGAATACAGTACCTTACCAGACACCTGCAGCAACTGGAAAGACCCCCAAAAGTACCTCACCAAGAGGATCAAGGGACTCAAACAGATGCCCTACACAATTAGGCTAAAGAAACTCCAGCTCTACTCAGTTGCTTACCGCCTACTCAGAGGCGATCTGTGCCCGACATATAAAGCCATGTCCAACCCAGAAATAATGTAGATGCTCCACCTCAGGAAATCCAAATCCCTTAGAGCTACACGCTCCAGGGACTTAAACCTCAGCACAGAAATAAATAGGACATGCTGGAGGGACAGATTCATATCCCAGAGGCCCCCCCTCACTCTGGAACAAAATCCCAATCCATGTTAGGCAGAGCCCCTCAATGACCCTCTTCAAGAGAAATCTTGACGAGTGGATGGGAGATCGTAGGTTTACCCCTGGGATCTCTTCTGTGTCCCTACTAGACGGAGGCACAGTAAACTAACCTTTAAAGGGCTATCTTCTGTGACCTACTATACAAAGGCACAGTCAACTAATCTAAAAGGGTGGCGAAAGCCAAACACACTCTGGCTAGGCTTATAAATGCCCTAGGGCAGATAGCCTAGTATCAACCTATGAACCTATAATGCAAAAAGTAAATTGAGGAATCTGTACACACACTAACATGAATTTGGAAAATAATGGGAATGAACAAAAACATGAAACAAGAATGCTATATAAAATGTGCAAATTAATTTATTTACTACAGTATGCTACAGGCTTTCCAAAAGGTAACCACTTAGAAGGGAAATTTTATACTGTAACACATAAACAATGCAGAATATACTTTAAAAAGTGAGCAGATGCACATTAATAACATGCAAAATACACCAGTGAAAATATCCATCTCACATTACTTGCAAATGAGGGGTAAAAACAATTATGTCTGGAAAAATGCAATAAAAAGAAAATCAAATAATTTAAACAAGACACCCAGCCAAAACATGTTGTCCACGTTTTACTGACTGGCATACAGATGTCTGCTCACAATGTTTAGAGAAGCTGCATATAACCGCAAAGTAACATCAACAACCACCCAGAGAAAGGTTGGGTCCAGCAGACAGGATATTTTGCTTACAGCAGTTAGTTCATTTAGAACACAAAGTGTCTTCATAAAAGTACAATGTAATAACTCTGCAAACTGCAATCGCACAATTAGTGCAAAGCTCCATAAATACCAAAAAAAGTCAAACAGCGTGAGTGGTACTCTATGAATAAGCACTATAGCACCTCTTGATCAATTGTTACATTAGCACTAACCATTTTTCTTCTTCTGGTGCAAATTACATGCTAACAGAATAACAAACGTGATTGCAATACGTGCATCTTAGCTCCTGTTCCGAGACACTGCTCCTACTTTCATCATCCACTCAAATATGCCTCACTCTTTTGATACTACATCTAATGACATACCATCAATGACACTGTGCGTCTCCTCCATTGCTCATTTTGATCATAATCTGTGTCCCCCAAGTCTGCAACAGCCTCTACTAAATACGTTAAATAACACAGGGTCCAGAATAAAATACTACACTAAGCCAGAGATAAAAAAAGCAAAAAAAAAAAAACTCGCTATCTGAAAAGTAAATCCTCAATATATTTTTCTCACACATGTTCACAAATTCATATTTTTGTGGTGTATCGGACACTTTACGCCACATAACACCATTCAATGACCTATCAACTAAGTCCGTACATATTTCTACACTAAACGCTTAAAAAGTTGTAGAACAGCTACAAAATGTTTTCAATCCTTTCTGACTCGACGTACTCGTTACCCCCACAAGCATTTGGTTGAGCTAAGTAAACTAAACTTTATTCTGAAAAAAATACAACAACATGTAAAAACATAATTTGAGAACTATGAAATTAACTGCATCTCAAAACTGTACAGAATACAATATACAGGACAGTTCTACAATGACTGCAGAAGAAAGTACCCCCTGGATGCTTTTGATCATAATTTAGTTTTTAAAGAAGTTTTTGAAGTAGCTTCCTATATCCCTCGACCTTTCAAACAACATGCCCACTCCGTTCAACAATCAAGCAGCTTTGGTTGCTACCTTGTTTGCATGTTCCCCAAACTAACTTTAATTAAACTATTCTCTCTTCTAAGAAGCTTGTACCTCTTGCCCAGACCAACATCGCTTACCGATGGTCTCCTTGCTGCAGCCTGCTGCACCTTTTCCAATACAGACTTTAGAGCACCAACAACCTCTCCAGACATGACTACACTTCTCCACATTCTACTCCCTAAACAGCAAGTATAGTAGCAGTATTCCAACCCTCCTTTCCGCTTCCGCCTGTACTGTCTTAAGATTGGCACTGTAATTCGCCAATTAAGTTTCACAATTTAACCCTGTTAGCCAATAAAAGTTGAGAGTCTGTAACGATGCTTATAGCAACTACGTAACTTGTCAGTAGCCAGCTTGGAAGGGATATATATTTTTCTCCTGGTTTATTTCGTAACTTGTATATCCTGTAATTAGCAGGTTTTTTTGAGGAAATGATTAATTTTGGTAATGTGACATGTAAAAAACATATTAATGCTCTTTGTTAAAACGAAACAATTAACTTTTTTTCAACAGTGTTTCGATACCGTGCTGCTACACGCTTAAAAACTGAGTTTATTTGAAGGCTTAACTAATGGTGAGAATGGAATACCTGGAAGAAATAGAAGCCGGGTGGAAGGTGAAGACGGGATTTACTATCGTTCATAATAATCTTTATTTTATAGTAGCTGTTATTTCAGTAGAAAAAAGATATGACTCAAGACCAGCAAAATTGGAAGAACACTCTAATGTAATTTACTGGTTTACAATACATACGTAGCTCTTACCATTGCATTTCCACAATCGGAGATTAAGTGAAACAGGTCGAACCGGGGCCGGTTTCAAAAATACGGAAACTATTCATTTAGAAAGATGACATAATAAAAGGGTGTGAATTAGCGTACATTTCCAAAATTTAAACAATTATGTCATCATGCTTTATTGAGTATAATAGCATCCATCCACCAACCCCTTTTGTTCTCATTTTTGCACGAGTTCCCCCAACTTTTCAAAATAAGTCTGTTTTAGTAGCAACAGATCCAACTTTTGAGTCTAAAAGTGGGGCGGTTGAGTGGTGCGATAAACTGTCCATCTGGCTTCGACCACTTGTGCCTTTACTGCAACACCATCAGTAGTGTCACTTGATGGTTACGTTGGCTCATGGTAATTAATTGATATATCTATTCAGTAATTTTATATTTTAACTTTTATTATCTGAAGTAGTAGCTATAATTCTCAACCAGTCAGGGACAAATGCCAACAGAAGCAGGGACAAATCCAGAGAAAAATCAGGAATACTTTTAAAATATTAGTATTGTTAACTTGAGACATTGACAGAATAAGAGAAAGTGAATTAATTTACATCTTTTAAAGTTAAAGAAGTCTACAACTCTTAATTGTTGTCACTATTTAGTATTTACTAAGCGTAATTCACCACCTTTCTTCCAAATGTCATCCGTTATAGGAGGGATTAAGAGGGACAGAACTAAAATTTGAGTCACTATCAGGGACATTTGAGAGGTACGGTTGTTAACACCATCTTTCAGTTACATATTCTTCTCTTAGCCCATTTCTGATGCAACTCTTTTCTGGGAATGTATTTTCTCTGTTTGCTACAATATGCTTCTGCATTTCATTTTCATGACCTCAATTTTCTTGTTATCCATTCATTCTTTACAGACTCAGACAGTTACTATTATATCTTTATTGTTTCTGTGGCTTTCTTTTATTTCTGTTATTATTTAGTTTACGTTTGCAATATTTTGTCACCACTGACATACAGTAACATGTTTTTATGTTGAATACTGCATTTCACCCCTCATGTTGTCTTTATACAATTATGCAAAACATTGCATCCTAGTTCCATAGGCACATATATTTTGTCCCCCACAAGGAGGAAAAAAATCAGTTGTGGCTCATAAGATTTATATATAAATATGCCACAGCGTTTTGAATCAAATTGGAAAAGAAATGTGAGTTTAAGTCTAATTAAGCCTGCAGCACATAAGCTAAACTATGCAACTTAACCTTTGATATATGTCTCTATGGCATGAAAATATGTACAAGTGTGTGACATTTTTTGTTAAGGAAGAAAATGAACATGAAAAGAAAATGTATGGAATGTGTGCTAGAGGTATAGGGTATAACTTACTCCTGCTAGGAACACAGCATTAGATCTAAGATGTGAAAGGGATGACTCATATGAAATAAACTATCTGATGTACAGGATCTATGATGTCAATCTGCAAGCCAATGACAATAAAAGAACAATTAAGAAATTCATCAAAGATAAAGTTAACAAAGGCTTGAGAAAAACATCATTAGTATGTTAATGTGGAAAACCTGTTTGGTTATACCTGTGGGTTCTGCATGAAAAATGGACTTCAGATAGCCGAAAAAACAGCGGACCTACAGAAAGAATGCCACCCAGAGACAATGCATGATGATAAGTGGAATAAAACTGCTAAAATTCTTGTTTATGTTACATATATGTATATAATACCATTGTTCTTTTAAGTAGTAACATAGTCCAAAATGCAGTGCAGTGTCTAAGCTATGGTCAGAAGTGTGTGAGATGCTGAATTGTTATTGTTTATACTGAGCTGCCATATTGTTTCTAATAAAAATTGTCTGTTTGAAGAAACTAATATTGAATCTTGGCATTTCTGATTAGGGCAACAAAATATTTATCACATCATCAGACACAACTTCTGACACAATATTTTGTTATCAGCACTTGTGTCATTCTCCCTGGAAATTCACATCAGTTTAGCTTAAGATTTAGTAATTTGTGTAGTTCAGAATTAGAAAATAAAGCTGTAGTTGTGTGTTTTTCTTTACTGCACTCTATTTAAAATGATTACTTCTGTTTCTTGTGTACATTAGTTCCTTATATACTCAGCGGTTTACTGTATTGCTCAACTCATTCTTTTCTAAGTATAATAGTTTTATTTATTCACTTTGAAAAGGTTGTAGCTGCTTGTCGTTTACCTATTTATGTATTTGATAAGACTGTATTTGTAAATGAAGTGTGGAAAACTGCTGGTATCCACCTCCATTGGTCATACTGTTCTGAACGTCATCGTTTGTGATTATTATAACATGGCTTAGTAACAACAGTAAACCAGTGAATGGAAAGTCCACTGCCTATGATGTTGACCTTGACTTCTGAGAAGTAGACGCTAAAAAGGAGCAGCCCCAGGACTGAGCTTTGAAGGACTCCTTTACTGACTGGCCTCTTTGTGGTGGTAGACTCAGATAAGTAAACCTGAGCTGCTTGTTTAGATTCTTCTTCTTTCGGATTTTTCCCCAGTTAGGGGTCGGTTTAGATTGATGATGGGAATTTTACCTTGCCAAGAATTCTATTTCCTAATTTTTGCCATGATTTTCTTCCTTTTGTTGGGATTCCACTAATGCGGCATGTTGTTGAGCTTGTCCATTGGTTACCCTGGGTAGGTACAGCTGCATCTATGCAACCATTAACATGATTGTACAGGGTTTCCATGAATAAATTTTCATAGGCAGCTGTGTCATATCTCTACCTATTAGCACAAAAAAGCTTCTAAATCCTAAAATAATGGGGGGGGGGGGCAAAGGCCCAAAAATAGGGACACATTTTAAATATTGTGCTTATGAACTTAGAAAATTGATAGAATAACAGGATTAGTGTTAGAATGCTTTTTTCCTGAAGGATATAACATCTGAAACTCAAATGTATATAATTATTTAGTGACTTCAATCCTCAGTGATTTGTCAGAAAACCCCATAATCTATGAAGAACAGACCAGAAATATGAGGGAATAGTCTGGGAAATCTGGACAGTTAAGAGGTATGAGCTGTGTTATTAGGGTTGGGGAATATTGAGATTTTGTGAGGGTATCACAATAATAGAAAGATTATCTTAGATTAATTCCTACATGTCTGAAGGTTAGTTAGGGTCCTGGGGTTTATTTTTATTTCAAAGAAGATAGCTTTATGATCCAACCTAACCCGCAAAGACATTATACTGGGGGATGTAACATTCCCTCATGTTTGTGAGGACCAGGTTAAGGATGTTAGTGTCCCCTAGTGAGTATACATATTAGCTGGACTTGGGTATTTGTGTCTACAAAGTCCAGGAATCTTTGTGCCTGCATGCTGGACCTAGTTTATAATGGGGTAGGTAAAGTCACCCATAAATATGGTTTTGGGATGAATGTGGAGTGTCTCTGGTATGTTTTAGTATGTCTTATGGTTTTCCTGGGTCATAGAGGGGAGCCTATGCCATGGAAGGATATGCTTGTGGTCATTTGGACATAGAGAAGTTTGGGTGTTTGTGTTTACAAAGTCCAGGAATCTTTGAGCCTGCATGCTGGACCTAGTTTATAATGGGGTAGTTAAAGTCACCCATAAATATGGTTTTCGGTTGAATGGGGAGTATTTGCAGTATGTTTTAGTATGTCTTATGGGTTCCCTGGGTTATAGAGGGGGAGCCTATACCATGGAAGGATATGCTTGTTGTAAGTTAAACATAGAGAAGTTTAAGTGCGTCATACTGTTTGAACAGCCTTGAGGTAAGTTTGTTTTTGATGTAAATTGAGAGATATCCACTTTCTGTCCATTCCTGTGTAATAGAGGGTCTAAATGCGTGGGAGGCATTATAGCCATGCACTGCCAGGCTGCTGTCCACAGCTTTAAACCATTTATCAGTAATCTCACAGACATCTACATTCTGCAGGATGAGTAGAGCTTTTAGGGAGTGGATTTTGTTAGACACCCAGCATTGAGCAGTAACACCTTTACATTTTCTTTGGTTGATTTTGCTATGTTGGAAGGTTTATCAGGTTGTCAATACCTAAAAAAAAGGCACTATGGTTGTGGACAATGTTTTAGTCAATATTCAAAGCCTAGAGTAGGCAGGTGCAGTCCACCTCTGGCAAAGCATCATGGTCTGTTAATCATATCCTCTTAGGCTGACAAATGTACTCCCTTAGGATGACAAGAAAACCTAGTTCAGTTATGCATATACATTTTCTTCTTTTCATATTATGGCATCATCTTAGAGAGGGTAGAATATTTCTAAATTCCAGGCTTATACTGGCCTTGGACACACAGTCAGACAGCTCTGTCATGTCACTTTTTATATAGTCGGAGGAGGTATGATTCCCGGTTTGCACCCACATGGACTATGACAGAGTCACACTGATACTTGTGACTCAACAACTTGAGTGCATGAGTGATCTGAAGGATTCTGGCCCTTGATAGGCAACTGACCACATCTCTTTTCTTAGTCAGGTGAGTGCGACATCTGTGTGTCTCACAGTTGAGTCTCCTATCACTAAATATTGGGCTGTATGGTGATCTGTGTTAAGGGCTTGGCAACTGAGATACAATGAGATGTGGCTGTATGTGTCATGGTGGGTATTGTTTTGGTAGAGGGCTTTTGAGGCTGCTAAGGATACTTATTGAAAGTGCATCATCTAGGAGGTCCTTGGAGTTTAAGAAGATTACATTTAAAAGCCTTAGCATATCTGGGTGCATGTGTCTGGTCCATACCATGTGTGATGGGTGCAGTGTGTGTATGTATCAGACAACCTGCCTGATATTATAACTGTTTGCATATGAGGACCTTGCCTCCAGTGACATTGTGTAAATTGTATCTCTTACATGCAATATCAGTATAGTTAAGAATTAGATATTTATCAGTAAACACAAGACAAGTGTTTCATTGCCTCAGTATGCCCATATCCACCACAATGGCTTTAGAGATAATAAGAAAGTGCATATCTATGCTTATAGATCCTTATTACATGATCTGTAAGGGGATGGGGTTTACAGATGGCTAGCTTGAGTGCTATAAGAGTATAAATTACAATCAAGCCTGTAAACGTTTGGAGTGGTGCTGCTCAACATGCAAACTAGTTGCTCTTTCTGCAACTAAATACTGAGAAAATTTCAGTAGTTTTATAGAGAAAATTACAGGCAAGGTGCCTTCATTAGTACAGGGCACTACTAACCACTGCTGTGTGATGTCAAGCCTAGCATAAGCACAGTACCTTTATACTTACTCATAAACCATTAAACAAACAAAATAGCCATCTGACCAATCACAGTAAACATACTCAAAGATTCTTTGTGTTATTTTCTGCACAGAATGACAGCAGGATACTCTCCACTGCCATTAAATCGTCAGCCTAACCCTTCCAACTTTAATCCAGTAAAAGAGCCAGGAAGTGCAGTAAATAAGCCACTTAAACAGTAATCAAAGTGAAAGTGCAGGAAATAGTCAACATACATAGCATCTAAAGCAGTAAACACTTAAAATAGACAGAAATGCAAAATTCAAGTGATGAGCAGTATGGTTTCATGCCGGGAAAGAGCACTACAGATGCAATGTTTGCTCTCGGAGTGTTGATGGAGAAGTACAGAGAATGTTAGAAGGAGTTGCACTGTGTTTTTGTAGACTTAGAGAAAGCATATGACAGGGTGCCTAGGAAGGAGTTGTGTTATTGTATGAGGAAGTCTGGAGTGTCAGAGAAGGATATGTACGAGGGTAGTGTGACAGCGGTGAGGTCTGCAGTGGGAGTGACGGATGCGTTTAAGGTGGAGGTGGTGTTATATCAAGGATCAGCTCTAAGGCCTTTCTTATTTGCATTGGTGATGGACAGGTTGACAGACGAGATCAGACAAAAGTCCCTGTGGACTATGATGTTTGCAGATGACATTGTGATCTGTAGTGAGAGTAGGGAACAGGTGGAGGAGACCCTGGAGAGATGGAGATATGCTCTAGAGAGAAGAGGAATGAAGGTCAGCAGGACTAAGACAGAATATATGTGTGTGAATGAGAGGGAGGATAGAGGAATGGTGAGGATGCAAGGAGTAGAGGTGGCAAAGGTGGATGAGTTGAAATACTTGGGGTCAATAGTTCAGAGTAACGAGTGTGGAAGAGAGGTGAAGAATAGAGAACAGGCAGGATGGAGTGGGTGGAGAAGAGTGTCAGGTGTGATTTGTGACAGATGAGTACCTGTAAGAGTGAAAGGGAAGGTCTTCAAGAGGGTAGTGAGACCAGCTACGTTGTATGGGTTGGAGACAGTGGCATTGACAAAAATGCAGGAGGTTGAGCTGGATGTGGCAGAGTTAAAGATGTTAAGATTTGCACTGGGTGTGACAAGGTTGGACAGGATTAGGAATAAGTATATTAGAGGGTCAGCCCAGGTTGGAAGGTTTGGAGACAAAGCCAGAGAGGCAAGATTATGTTGGTTTGGACATGTGCTGAGGAGGGATGCTGAGTATATTGGGAAAAAGATGCTAAGGATTAAGCTACCAGGTAACAGGAAAAGAGGAAGGCCTAAGATAAGGTTTATGGATGTGGTAAGAGAGGACATGCAGGTGGTTGGTGTGACAGAGCAAGATGCAGAGGACAGGAAGAAATGGAAAGAGGTGATCCGTTGTGGCCACCCCTAATGGGAACAGCTGAAAGAAGATGATGAAATGCAGTTGTAAAAACAACAACACTCTAAAATGATTTAAAGTGCATTTTGCTCTTTGTGTCACCAGAAGCAAATAGCACTAGTCCTAAGCTACTTTCTGAGAAGTGGTATTAACCCAAGTGTTTGTGTGTTCAGTGCACTTGCTTTTGTCATCTTAGTTGATACGCAGGATACCCTGTTGGACCAAACAGGAAGCCAAGCTGCACAAAGACCCTGATAAGGTTCTCAACAAAAATGCAACTAGACGACAAAGTGAAATCTCATACACACACTACCCTCTCAAAGACCAGCAGGAACTAATGTCCCTCTGCTCCTTTTCTTACCAGGAGCAAAGCAGTAATATTACCTAAGCTGGCTCCTAAGAAGCAATTTTCATGTTTTCCAGTGATAAGTAATTCTGGGAATGTAAAGAAATAATGTTCCTCTGCTCCATCTCTCAATAAGATCAAAATTGAAGTTGTGATGATAGGAGGTACTGCCAACTATGCCAGGAGAAGTAGGGCAGTGGATGTGTAACATATGCCAGCACAGCTAGCTGGAATTCTGTAAAGAATTATATATTTGAATACCAAACTGATTTGTACAGAAGCTTATGTTGGAGATGTTTTTGTAACTCTACTTGTGTTAGAAATGTATCAAAAGTGTGCCCTGCTGGAAAGAAAATAAATGTACCTGCAGTATTGTAACTAAATGTATATATTGTAACAGGGGATACTGGAAGAGAAGAGGTTAAGCTCAGTCCCAGCTAACTCTACAAAATAGCTGAAATTAAGTTAAGCCATAAAGATTGTATCTTACAGTTCTGATTGCAACAAGAGACGAAATGTCTGTGAGAAGTCTGACTTAGTAGCTCTGTCAGAGGGGTAGAGGTGTGAAATTGGTTTATGACTTCCAGGAGCTGCAACAGATCTGTGCAAAGCTCTGTGTGTATGGTAACACATAGGTGCTAAAATCCTGGCAGTTTCTAGCATTGGTGATTGTGTGGGAAACAGAGTCAGGTGACCAGATATGCTATCATTCTGTAAGCTATCCCAGAATTAATATTTAGATATTATATTGTGAAGTCTGTCAGTCAGACTGGGCAGTCTTTCTTGGAACCTGACAAAGAAGAAAGACCACTCATCTACTTCATATTGCCTTGTTGTAGTAAGTGGACCAGACAATAATATTAGATTAGTTAGTAAAGTGTAGTGAGATTAGTTAAGTATTGTTCTTCTGTAACTGCGTGAACCTGTCTGCCTGTGTTATTTTTAATAGTTCCTGTAACTGAAACCGTAAATATATATATTTATTATTTCCATTTTTTTTGTTATTTATTACTAAATATATTTAAGCTTCTTACTGGTGGCAGTGAATCTACCTTATAGTCTGGGCAAAGTTGGTAGAGTGGGTAATCTGTGCCAGCCTTTCACAGGTGTATGTGCGTGAAAATGAAATTTCAATAAGTGTGTGTGTGTGCGCGCGTGTCAGCTACTTGGAGCAGGGACACAAAGCAATTGTTTCACAGAGAGGGTGCTGGAGGACTTGGCTTGGACACTTGGCTGACTTGGCTGAGGACTTAACCCTACAGCTTTGCCAGTGGGGGGGGGGTCCTACTGGGAATCTGGAGAGAGTGGCAGATAGGGAAACCCAGACCCTGGGTTGAGTGTGTTCTGTGTGTGGTCATAAGGGAAATTGTGCTTGATGCAGAGAGGTCTGTATTTGGAAACACTGAGTGTATCCATTTATATTCCATGTAAACATCCTTCTCCAGTGTCAATGATTAGGATTCAGGCCCCTTGATTACTGGTTCAGAGTGAGAATGTCGCATATTGGTGAGCAATGGTGTGGATATTGAACCTCTGTAGCCTGTAAGCAGTTGTCACTGAAAGTGGATGTACTCTCAAGCAGCCAAAAGGCAGACATTCAGAGTTTCATTTCACAACAGTTTATTTATTGTTTTGTTAGATTAGTCAGGAAAAGCAGGCGAATATGTCATCAGAGGATTATGGCAAATTGACAAAGAACCATTTGGCTAAGGTGTGTGAAGCCAAAAGACTGGTGTATAACAAACAGACTAAAGAGGAAATTATTTCAGCCTTAGTCACAGCTCAGGCCAGCAACCAGGAAGATGGGAATTTGCAGCCCTCAGAAACAGTACAGTTCACCTTTTTCTCGGAGTACTTAAAAATCTATCTGGAGTTAAGAGAGACTTGAACTGGAGGCCAAATGTTTAGAATTAGAATCAGCAGAGAGACTGCAGTGTTTGAAGACTAAAAAAAATATGAAGCAACATCAACATGAGAAGGAGATGCTGATTCTTCAACATGGTAATGGGGCAGGGAATAACAGAACCTCGGAAGCAATAAAGGTCAGTAAATTTCTTCCACAATTTACAGATTGTGATAATTTTGATAGTTTTATTCATATATTTGAAAGAGTATGTAAATAGTATAATGTTGACCAAGGGCTCTGGGTACGGTTCCCAGCTCCCTTACTCCATGGTAAAGCTGTAACTGCTGCTTCTGAATTGTCTGATATTGATTTTTTAAAATTATGTTAAAGTCAAATGCTGTTTATTTGAATGTTTTAAGTTAACACGTGAAGCTTGCAGAAAACAATTTTTATGAGCATAGATGCAGGGCAGATGAAAGTGTGTGTGATTATATTGCTGAGTTAAGCTCTTATTTTTATAGGTGGGTGAGTGGGTGTCAGGTCACCACTTCTGAAAGGCTGACAGACCTTTTGGTGAGGGAGCAAGCTTTTATCACTTTGCCCAAGGACATGAGACTCTGCTTTGCAGACCTAGAGTGTAACTCTGCAGATGAGCTGGGGAAAAGGGGGAATCTCTACTTAGCAAGTGTGGCATCACTGCACAGGAAGGGGATACCCAGTGTTTCACATGCATATAAGAGAATCCATGGTGGGCAGCCTAAACCACCCCAACAGACTCCACCACTAACAGGGGAAGCCACTAGTTCAGATACACAGCCAGGATCAAGGGTTAAATGTTTTAAATGTAACTTGTGGGGCCATGTATCATACAGATGTCCAAGGAGGCAAGGTGGGGAACAAAATGTGGGGAAGCCAGTGAGTGGGACTAACAGTATACAGTAGTACGTTTTCCGGAAACAACAGAGGTACCAACCTGTCACAAGAGGTTATATCCTATCTTGGTGGAAGGGAAACAGGCCACTGCTAAGAGGGACACAGCCTCCCACAACATCAATGTGAAACCTGCAGTGGTTAAAGAGGAGCAGTACTTCCTTGGGCAGTCCACTGCAGTCAAATATTTAGGAGGGACGCCATTCCAAATGCCTTTGGCCAGACCTCACCTTGACTGGGATGGTTGAAAAGGAAGCAAGCAAGTAGGTGTATTTTAGGATATCCCTGCAGATGTCCTGATAGGGAAAGATTTTGCTAATGCAGTACCTTACGTGCATGCAGTAAAACACAGTCAGGCTTAGAGACAGGCATGTGGGTCTAGTAGCCTGGGGCAGAATCCGGGGCTGGTGGTGTGGCTATTTCAGGGAACTACCCTGCAGCTGTGAACCTGAAGGTGAGCCACAGCTGCTGGTAGGTATTGATGTTCCCTCTGGACAAAGTGACTGCAAGGGCAGAGGTGAGTGGTAGTGCCCAAGCTGACAGTGAGGCACCGCTGTCTGCAGATATCAGACTTCCTGTGGAAGGGGAGCTGGGTGGAGTCACAGAAGTAGTGCTGAGACAGGCTCAGCTGTCAAAACCTACATTACAAGGCTTGAGGGAAATAGCTAAGGAGGTGCCAGATTCCTGAGGAAAATTGGAGTCTGTATATTGGAACAAAGGGTAACTGTATAGATAGTGGAACCCTGAGGGAGGGCTAGAGGGTGAAGTAATACAGCAGATGGTAGTGCATAGGGCCTATCATCTGGCTCTTCTAGCCATAGCCCATAACATTCCTTTTCCAGGTCATATGGGCATAAAGCATACCAAGAGACATATTATACAGAATGTTTATTGGCCTGGGATTGCAAGGAATATAACAGGATACTACAGGACCTGTAAGCAGTGCCAAAAGGTAGGCAAGGCAGGTGACAAGGTCAAGGCTCCTTTGTTGCCTTTGCCTGTGACTGAGGAGCCATTTCAGAGGGCAGCTGTGAATATTGTGGGGCCTCTAAGTACCCCAAGTGCCACAAGGAAGAAGTATATCCTTGTGTTAGTAGATTATGCTACTAGATATCCTGAGGTGGTGGCTCTGTCCTCCGTTGAGGCAGAGAAGGTGGAAAATGCTTTGTTAGAGATTTTCAGCAGGGTAGGTTTCCTGAGAGAAATACTGACTGACAGTGGTGCCAGTTTCATGTCAGACCTGGTGGCTTGTTTGTGGAAGCACTGTGGGGTGAAGTACCTAAAGACCACCCTCTACCATCTCCAGACTAATGGTCTTTTGGAGAGGTTAAACTCTACAAGACCATGATACAGGCATTTGCAGACCAGTTTAAGAGAGAGTGGGACAAATATTTGAATACAGAGTGATACCCAAGGAATCCATAGGCTTTTCACCCTTTGATTTGTTATATAGACATAGGGTGAGGGGGCCTTTAGATTTGATTTGTGATGAGTGGGAGGGTAAGTGTGAATCCCACAAGGAGTCCATTGCGACATATGTCCTAAACCTCAAGAAAAGGCTTAGGGAGCTTATGAGCTTGGCCCAGGAGAAGCTAGCTTGAGCTCAGCAGCAGAAAAAGGTATGGTATGACAGGAATGATCAAGCCAGAGATTATGCTGTGGGACAGCAGGCAATGGTTCTCATTCCTGTCAGACACAATAAGCTGCAGGCAGCTTGGGAGGGACCCTTCAAAGTGGTAAGGAAGGTAACTGATGTTAACTACATGGTAGAACTGCTAGGCAGGATTCAGGGGCACAGATTGTACAATGTTAACATGATGAAACCTTACCATGATAGGGAGGGCCCTGGTGCTAAGTATTTGCAGTAGGAGGCAGAAGGAGTCTGAGGGGGATCTATGGCTATAGCAAGCAAGCCAGCCAGCAAAATGCCAAGTTACTGTGGTGGAGCCTAGGGTTGCCGGCATATGAGAGTACAGTAGTGTAGCAGAGTAATAAATGCCAAGACAAGTGGGATCGCAAGACAGGGTATGGGACAATGTATTCCCAGATAGGCTCATTCTTGATAGGCTCATTCTTCTCAAGCAATGTTTCTCAAGGGGCACTTGAAAAACTAGCTAGAGTCTTCAAAGGGATGTGATGATTGGAGGTACTGGCAGCTATGCCAGGAGAAGTAGGGCAGTTGATGTGTAACATATGCCAGCACACCTAGCTGGAATTTTGTAAAGAATTATATGTTATTTGAATATCAAACTGATTTGTACAGATTCTTGTGTAGGAAATGTATTTGTAAAGCTGCCTGTGTTCAAAATGTATCAATAGTGTGACCTGCTTGAAAAAAAAGAAATGTACACGCATTATTGTAACTGTTTAAATGTTTATACTGTAACAGAGGCTACTGGAAGAGAAGACATAAAGCTCAGTCCCAGCTAACTCTGTAAAATAGCTGAAATTAAATTAAGCTATAAAGATTGTATCTTACAGTTCTGATTGCAGCCAGAGATGAAATGTCTGTGAGAAGCCTGGCTTAGTAGCGTTGTCAGAGGGATAGAGGTTTGAAATTGTTTTATGACTTCTAGGAGCTGCAGCATATCTGCAGATGGGTTTAAAATATCAAGTAATCAGCATTTATTTAAGAACACTACAAGTTTTACCAATATTTACCCACCATAACCTGGACTGTATTAACTAATAATATGATTACAGTTCACATTCGCATTTTCAGGCATGCTAATTATTGACTTGATAAACTAAAACCTGATTGGTTAACAACTTCTACTTTGTTATAACCCACACCCACATACTCCAGAAAGGATCCAACAATTGGCCTTAACAATAAAGGTTTAACCTGCCAAAATCTTACCAATTGTATGGAAAACATCCACTTATTCTGAGTGTATATAACCAATACATCATTCCTTTTAACCTGTACATCTAAGCAGCTCTTATTTGCCATCAAAACATTTGACCTGATAACAGAGAACTGTCTTGTGTTTCTTTACAAGAAGATCGGATGCTTGATAACATTGTAACTGATTTTGCAGCAAAACGGGCATCAGCCTACAAACAAGGGCTTGTTCTTGAATACTCATCTGGACAGTCTTTTTCAAGACTCCTGAGTATTACCCAGACAATAGCACAGCCAGGATTCCTTGAAAAATGTCTGAACAGTCTGTATCAAGACTCCTGTATATTCCCAGACAAAAGCACAGCTGCCAATTGTTTATTACTGTACAACTGAGCAGAGCGGCACCTCCATGTGGAACTCTTTCTAACTAATGACAGGGAGAGGCTCCTAAGAACACTGACAGCCTTTCTGTAAGACTCATGGATTAACTGGGAAGCCATCCGGGGAGACTTCAGCCCCTCCCAACCATCATAAATAATGCAAGGAGATCTCATAGTCCAAATCAGGGAACCAGGTGACACTACATAAGCTGGAAATCTTCATCCCAGCCTTTTACACCTTGACATCTTGATACTTTAATTGTGTGTATGGTAACACATAGGTGCTAAAATCTAAGCAGCTTCTAGTGTTGGTGGTAGTGTGGAAAACAAAGTCAGATGACCAGATGTGATGCCATTCTGTAAGTTATACCAAAAATAATATTTAGATATGATATTGAGAAGTCTTATTCAGACTGGGTAGTCGTTTCTTGGAACCTTAAAAAGAAGAAAGACCACTCATCTACTTCATCTTGCCTTGCTCTATTAAGTGGACCAGGGAATAGTATTCTTTAGATTAGTCAGGAAAATATAGTGAGAGTATTAATAAAGTATTGTTTTTCTGTAACTGTGTGAACCTGTCCACCTGTGTTATTTTTAATATAT
Source organism: Protopterus annectens (assembly GCF_019279795.1). Taxonomy (NCBI): domain Eukaryota; kingdom Metazoa; phylum Chordata; order Ceratodontiformes; family Protopteridae; genus Protopterus; species Protopterus annectens. The sequence goes on from NC_056743.1 coordinate 506,091,841, forward strand.
CCTGTGACTGAAGCTCTGGTGTTTACTGTAAATAGATATTTAGTATTTTCATGTTATTTTATTATTAAATATATATTAAACTTCTCATTATGGCTGGTCCTTAAGAGAAATATTTTAACCTCTGAGAGTACTTGCATGTATTTGGTGACAACTCCGGCCACTCCTGAAAGCCTTGCTGTTTGGTTGGTCAACATTACCATTTGTATCAATATTAATTTCACTCAGTAGAATTGAATACCCTTTTAAGAGCCTTATAGTAACTGACTGGTGGCAGTGAATCTACCTTATAGTCTGGGCAAAGTTGGTAGAGTGGGTAATCTGTGCCAGCATTTCCCAGGTGTTTGTGTGAAAATTAAATCTCAAAAAGTGTGTGTGTCAGCTACTTGGAGCAGGGACACAAAGCAGTGGTTTCACAGAGAGGGTGCTGGAGGACTTGGCTTGGACACTTCGTTGAGGACTTAACTTTACAGCTCTGCCAGTGGGAAGTCTTATTGGGGACCAGGAGAGAGAGACAGATAGAGAAAACCAGACCCCAACTTAAGAGGACTTAACTTTACAGCTCTGCCAGTGGGAAGTCTTATTGGGGACCAGGAAAGAGAGACAGATAGAGAAAACCAGACCCCGGGCTGCATGTGTTCCTTGTGTGTTCTTAAGGGAAATTGTACTTGATGCACAGAAGTCTGCATTTGGAAATACTGAGTGCATCCATTTGTATTCCAAGTGAACATCCATCTCCCATGTCAGTGGTGAGGATTGATGGTCCTTGATTAGTGGCCTAAAGTGTGAACGTCACAGAAGCAATAATCTCAAGATGAGTCCTGTGAAGCAGTTCCTAGGCTCACAAATGATTGGCAGCCTAATCCCAGATGTTCCTAGGAATACTAGAAAACAATGTACTTCTGCTCCTCAAGAGCAAAACAGAAGCAATAATCCCAAGCTGATCCCTGAAAAGCAGTTCCTAGGCTCATAAGTAATTGGCAGCCTAGTCCCAGAGTTTATAGATTTTAAAAGTAAGATGGAAGAAAATGATTAATGCTCTGATGTATGCAGTGTGTACTAAGTGAGTGGGATGGTACGAGACAGAAGAAAACTCTGGTTTTAAGAGTCTAAGGAGATGGCCTTCCCAGCTGATCTCTCAGTGCCCAGTAGAATGAGCAGATGAGATGAGACTGTGCATTTCCAAAGACAAATTTATAACTGCGACAAGCAGCTCAAAAGCCACTAAGTTTAAAAGCACAATAGGAATGGGGCAGATGCAAGGGGAAAAATGAAATGCAGCCAGGCAACAGCACTAGTCACCCAGCACTTCAGATAAATAGTAAGTATACATTACAGCCATTTTCACCTGGATAGGGGATCTGGCAAGCAACATTCATGCAAAATGGTAAAGGATATTTCTAAGCATATCTTGTGTTTGGGAAGGGAACTAATCCACCTGGTTGTAAGAGAAAGTGCAGAATAAGAGGTTACATAATTTGAAACATACCCTAATTTTTATTTATTTATTGTTTTGTTGACCAGGTTAGTCCCGTTAGGCTTGTAGTATCTTTACAGGGGAGATCAAGGTGATATTTCTACTATCGGGAAATCTGGCCAGGGCATTAGGGAACTTCCTCTACTGTTTTTGATAGGTGTTATGGGATCCTTTACATCCACCTGAGCTATCACCAACTCATGCAGATGGGGTCTCAGTTTAAAGTCTCTTCCAAAGGATGATACACTTAGATTGCAGTCCCCTCTTATGTTGCACTGCTCTGTCAGTAATCGATCTACTTAGTGTGGGAATAGAACCCATGGCCTTCTGCACCAGTAGCAGGTGTGCTACCTGTTGCATCATTAACACTGCTGAACTAGACACTCCCATAAGCTCAGAAAATACTCTGTGAATATGGTGTCCCTTTAGTCAGGAGGTATGAACCTTTGAATAATAGAAAAAAGGCATTACCAGTGTATTCTAGTTGGGATAAAATGTTCCCACCTACCATTACTAGTCACAGGATGGTTCTGGTCCCTTAAGACTACATGATAATTTTCCCAGCTGAAGTTTACATTTGTCTACACTAGATGCTGTTAACCAGTGACTTAATCTGCCAGGTGTCCAGGGTGTTAATTCTGCATGGCATAGTGTTCTGTACATATACATATAACGACTGGAGGACTGACAGCTCATGTAATTTGAAGATGGATTTCCTTAAATTTTTCTTCCATAGTTGTACTTCTTTTCTTTCTGTGTTTAGGTAGCTCATACTGTGGGAGGTTTTATATATCACCCAGTACATTGCCCATCACATGGCTGGATCCAGGGATTCCTGGGAATAGCTGACAATGATCTACCTTCACTACTCTGCTTATAGACAGTGTTCTTTAGTAATAACAGGTTGAGCCATCAGATGGGATGCATCACTAGCATCACAAAGCCTTCATCCTGTATGCTAAACTTCCAGCTGAAGCCTACAGCTCCTGATATTCCCAGGCAGTCAGCCATCAACATACTAATCAAGCCTGAGTCTACTCAAGTTCTGAGATCAGAGACACTTAAGCACATTCAGAGCAGCATGGCCAGAGGCTATAAACAAAAGTGAATATGTTTTATGCTCCCTTCTTCCTTTTTTTCAAACACTAATTAATTTTCTTAATTAATTTATTAATCAGAGTAAAACACTGAGCCACATGAGCCTTTTTCAGACTCGGGCTTGGAGCACTGTCTGGTTAAGTGACTTGCTCAAAGTCACTCAGTACACAAATCAATGCTGAGGGAATCAAACTGTGGGTTACAGGAAGCAACTCATTAACAGATGATAGTCATAATTCTCTGAGCTAATTACCAGGCATAAAACCATCTCATAGCAGAATCAGAAACAGCCTGTGAAGTGAAAACTTTACATGGCCACAAAAATAACTCACTGAAAGCCACTTTCAATGACTCAAACTAATTGTTGTTTAATTGTTTGTTTTGTGGGGGGAGATGTATCCCATTGTATATGACCCTCCATCACACTCCCATATTTATATATTCTTCATAGCTGCACAACCATCACACTTGTACTTATATTCCACAGTTGCACAGCAGTGAAGTAAATGGAAAACTCCATTGGTTATAGAAGTGGATTTCAACACATTTTCTTTGCAGATTTGCACCTTGCATTTTAACATCATTTCAGGTTTGGTCACACTTGTGTTGCATTAATGAGTTTATCAGTGAAGTTCATTTTCAGATTTTTTTGCCATTTTATATTGATGTCCCCTAGTCTGTATTTTACCCAGAATTCCTATAGTGCATAATATGGCTTTTCTTTTCAGCCAACCCTAACTGCTTACAGTCTTCCTACTCTACTTTATATATGTGGTCTTGTTGATAAGCACTCCTCCAAATTAATAAACTGTGTATTACCAGCTATACTTTTACTGTCTTCACAACCACCTTTCTCCTCTTACTCATATAACCTTATAATTTGCACTGTGATTCCTCACATCTCTGTTGAAACTGTCTTCCCCAACCCCCCCTCATTTTCTGCCTTGTCTTCAGCCAGGGTTGCTAGACGTCCCTATTTGGGCGGGACTGTCCCAAGATCAACAGCCTGATCCTGAGTCCCGCCCTGCTGGTTTAAATCCCAGGCAGCCTCCGCTTTTTTTTTTTTTTTTTGATTGGCCCGTATACCAGCATATGGGCCAATCAAAAATCACTAAACACGGAGCTTCTTGTGTTTAATGCGGAAGTTCCGCATTAAACGAAGCTCACTGTTTAGCGATTTTTGATTGGCCTGTATGCCGATATATGGGCCAATCAAAACATCGCAAAACAGAGCTACTTCTGTTTAATGCGGAACTGCGATGTTCCGCATTAAACAGAAGTAGCTCCGTGTTTGGCGATTTTTGATTGGCCTGTATACCGGTATACAGGCCAATCAAAACATCGCAAAACAGAGCTACTTCTGTGTAATGCGGAACTGCAATGTTTCGCATTAAACAGAAGTAGCTCTGTGTTTATTTATTTTTGATTTGATTGGCCCGAGAGCTACTTCTGTTAAAGACGTGGAAGACCTTTTTTTTTTTTCCGTCTTCACTTAGTGAAAGACCTTTTTTTTTTTTTTTAGTCCCTACCTGGTCAGTCGGAAATCTGGCAACCTTGTCTTCAACTGATATAACCAGTTTTTATAGCCTGTGTGTTGCTTAACTCCAGGTTCCCTTAATTTTGACCTGTTAATAACAGCCTGCATTTAAATTGGAACCTGTGCACTGAGAGAGAGCCTTACAAGACTATCTGCAAATATATAGAGCTGGGTATATTTTTCTGCATTGTTCTGTATTATAGAGCTAAATTGTTGCTTAGATATCTGTTGTCTTACTGTTCTGCAAATATACAGAGATCAGTATATATATTTTCCGGTTTTATAATTTGCATTGTGATTCCTCACATCTCTGTTGAAACTGTCTTCCCCAACCCCCCTCTCTGTTCTTGGTTGTAGTTTAAATTTGGTGGCTTTTGCAGTGCCCGCCCCACTGTAGATTTGATCTAGGACACCCATCTCTTTACCGCATTCTACCTAATAAACCCTTTCTGCACTTGCTTTTAGTCCTTTTTAATTTAATTACATTTTTTCAAACTGTGTGTGGACTAATATTTCTACATACTCAAGTGTGCCAGCTTCCACTGCATGTGAATTGTTTTTACTACTGTTTTTGCTACTTTTCTGAAAAAAAAATTGTAAGCCTGTTTCCTACCTTTTCTGTAATTAGTGTTCCAGATACAGATTTGCTATATCCAGGACTGTTTGTAAGCTTCTGAGCCCCCCAGACCTTTCTGTGTTGGAGGGAAGCCTTCTAGCTTATCAGTGGGAGTGGTAAGCATCAGGTAACCTGTCTACCACATAAGGAGTGGTTCTGGCCAAGAATTTGTAGTTATTGGCCATTTGGGCAGTCTTCCATCTCTCTCAACTTTCTGATTTTAAGGCCTGCATTTGCACATGTTTCTGTCCTGTAACTCCTGGGCCCATCTCATTTGCTCACTCAAAAAAAAATGTATCTGCTTTTACTGTATTTGTGTTTCTTCCTACTTTATTTTGCTTTTGCATCATCTTAATAGTACTCCATTTGTATTTATTACTGCTTGGTGTAACTCATTCTAAGCCTTTTAGTTTAAGCACTTGGGCTTCAAACCAGTTGTTTTACATTAAGAAGGTTTGTGGTCTGCACTGTAGTGGCAGAACAGGTAGCTTACATCCTTCTAAGTTGGGAACTGCTGATTGAGGGCTCAGTGTCTGTTATTCTAAAAGTGTATTAATTCTGGTTTAAACACTTGGGCTTCAGGCCAGTTATTTTACATTAAGAGGGTTCGTGGTCTGCACTCTTGTGGGAGGAGAGGCTGGACTCTGCCCTTCTGAGCTGGGAATTTCTGGTTAAAGGCTTATAGTGCCTGCATATTTGAACTGCTTCTTACTGAAAATGGTACACCTTGTTTGCTGTAGCATAGACTAAATCCAGGCCTGCTGAATCTAGCTTTGCTTGTATAACTTGAGCACTAATCCAGGCATTCTTTAAAGTATTCAGTTGTATTTATTACTGATTGGTAGTAACTTGATTAAAGTGTAGCTATCATTCTAAGTCTTTTGGATTAAGCACTTGGGCTTCAGACCAGTTGTTTTACATTAGGAAGGTTTGTGGCCTGCACTGTGGTGGCAGGACAGGTAGCTTACATCCTTCTAAGTTGGGAACTGCTGATTGAGGGCTCAGTGTCTATTATACTAAAAGTGTATTAGTTCTGGTTTAAGCACTTGGGCTTCAGGCCAGTTATTTTACATTAAGAAGGTTCGTGGTCTGCACTCTTGTGGGAGGAGAGGCTGGACTCTGCCCTTCTGAGCTGGGAATTTCTGGTTAAAGGCTTATAGTGCCTGCATATTTGATCTGTTTCTTACTGAAATTAGTATACCTTGTTTGCTGTAGCATAGACTAGATCCAGGCCTGCTGAATCTACCTTTGTTTGTATGCTTGCTGTTTGTTTGCTTGTTATTTCCCTGAAACGCTAATTCCACCTAAAACGTGGCTTTTCAGTGCTTCTGTGGATCTCTAGTGATATCTGCATTGCTTACTGAACTTATTTCCTTGTTTCACTTGAAATAAAGTTACTGTTCGTCATTTTTGCATTTAAGTTACCTGTAACACATTGCATTTAAGTTACCTGGCACTTGCTCATTAAAACAATTATATAAGTCAGCACTAAAAAATTAAAAGCACTACACCCTCACAAACTCCCCTTGAGTACCTTGTTCCCCATTGGCCCTTTTTTTCAATTATAAAGTAATTCCCAAAACTATTCTAGCATGTCCAAAGGTCAGTTGTCAATCTCCTCTCTGGTCCAGCTGGTGAATCTGGGAATCTTGAGGCAATTTTACAACTGCCTCATGTACACAGACAACCCTCTCCTCCAACCAATAAATTCCAACACATGAGAGATGCAACCATATAGCCAAACTGGAGGCTAAGCTCTCTCAACTCAGTACTGGCGTAACCAGTCAGGAGAAGAAGGAAACCACACTCACTACAATTCCAGTCTCACATAGACCTACCACAACAGCAAACCAAACACATAAACACACAAAAACATACTCGGAGGCTCTAAATAAAAATCTGCCTAAGCATCAGAGACCTCCAAAGCAGACACCCAAGCAACCGCTACCCCAAAACAAAACAAGTGCAACACATAACTCACAAAGCCAGTGTGCCGAACAGTCACAGCCCTTAAGGCTAAACAACACACCTGATACACTTGTAATAGGTGACTCTATCATCAGGCACACTGACGTCCCGCTCACCAGGCTGAACAAGGAGAAGGTCACAGTGAGCTGCCTGTCGGGCGCTAGGATCCGCCACATAATACAAGCACTCAGGTCACTCCAAGGCAAGTACAAATATGGCTCGGTCATTATCCATACTGGTGTGAATGACCTGAGACTTACCTCCCTGGACTACATGAAAAGAGACATAGAGGAGCTCTCTGAGCATGTAGCCCAGGCCGGTATGACCCTGACCTTGAGTAGCATCTTACCCTCACCAAGAATGATGCCAAAATATGAAGACAAGATGATCAATTTCAACAATTGGCTTAAGTATTGGTGTCATTCAAAGGGGATCCAATGCCTGTCAGCCTGGGATGACATGCTCGACAAGCCATGATGCTTCGCTAGGGATGGCTTGCACCTGTCACCCCTGGGCTTTCGGATATTGGCAAAGGCTCTTGCTTCCCCCATAGTGCCTTTTTTAGGTAAGGCTCAAAAGACAAACCCACCTCCATAGGTATCACAAGGGATAAGAAACTAAGAGTAATGTTACTCAACGCCATAAGTCTAAACCTCAAGATGCATGCACTTGAAACTCTCCTTAGCATGAAGAACATTGATATCTGTGCAGTAACAGAAACCTGGTTCAAGGCTCCCGAGAGCACCCCAGCACTACCAGGTTATACCTCATACCATGCTTTTCGGCCACAAAACTTGGACCGAACTACAAAAGGTGGGGGACTATCAATATTCGTCAAAGATACCCACACCTCCAGGTTGGTGGCACAGCACGAAGCATCAGAGACTATCCATGTGCAACTAACAGTGGGTAAAACTGACTTCCAGTTTATAGCCTGCTACAGACCACCCCCCCCAAACCTAGGAACCCCACTCGGCCTTCCTGAGAACACTGGAAAATATGAAGGTCTCTCCAAACACCATTATATTGGGTGACTTCAACTACCCAAACATAGACTGGGAGCATTACTCTAGCTCCAACACCCTAGCCCAAGGGTTCCTAGAATTTATAAACTCAAATGCTATGGAACAACTTGTTACCACTCCCACAAGATGGGAAAACATACTGGACCTGATCAACACCAACATGGGGACTCTATGCTCCAGACCAGAAGTGTATCCCTCACTGGTAAGATCAAACCATAAACTAATCTCACTGGATATTCACATCCCGATCCCACCCCCTGCCCAAAAAAACACAGTGAAAAACTTCTCTAAAGCACATTTCACACTCCTGAAAACCAAGGTGGAATCCTTCAAAGCCCCCGAGCCTGTGGAAAATACAGCCCAGACAGCAGAATCCTTTATAAATACATTCTATGAACACCTTCAGGAATGCATGGATCATGCAATCCCAAATAAAACCAAGACCCAATCCTCCAAAGGCAGACGTCCTGTCTGGCGGACCCCAGCCATAAACAGACTATACAATAGAAGGAGGAAGCTACTACATGATAGAGCAAAATCCCAAAAAGGGAAGGCATCTCTGATCAGTATTAGCAAAAAACTACGGGCACTCATAAAATCGTCTAAGGCCAGCTTCGAGAGAAAAATTACACAGGACACTAAGGATAATCACAAGGCTTTCTTTAGTTATGTTAGGAACCTGGGTGGGAATTCCCAGATATGCTCAGAATTAGTCCAAAATGACAAAAAATACATCAAACCCACAGACATTGCCAACATCCTAGCTGGCAGGTTCAGCACAAACCCCCCCCCCTCACCAAAAGGGCAAATATCTATCCCAGCAGAGTGCTGCCCCCCTGACATCTCAGATGCTCAGGTAAGAGCTGCCATCTCCAAAGCAAAAAAACACAGCATCAATGGGACCAGATGGTGTCCCGAGCTGTGTCCTACATGAACTCCAAGAAGAGCTAAACCCAAACATAAAACTACTGTTCAGTCTCAGCCTTACTACAGGATATGTACCCAAAGAGTGGCGTACAGCAACAGTGGTCCCTCTCCACAAAGGTGGTGCCTCAATGGATCCTGGAAACTATCGCCCCATAAGCCTGACTAGCTTGGTCTGCAAAGCTATGGAAAGGATCATCATGGACCTCATAAATAAAGATATTGGGGACCTACAGACACTGGATCCTACCCAGTTCGGCTTTGTTAAGGGCAGATCCTGCCTCTTAAACCTGGATGATTTCTTTGAAACAGTCACCAAGGCCATTGACGAGGGGAAGGTTGTCCACACAGCCTACCTGGACCTCGCAAAAGCCTTTGATACAATACCCCACTCGGGCATTATAGATAAGCTCAACAGCTTAAATATAAACCCCTATGTCACTAGATGGGTTGCAAACTGGCTCAAGGACAGAACCCACATGGTTAGAATTGCTGGAGCTATGTCAGACTCCAAACCAGTTACAAGTGGAATCTCACCAGGCTCAGTCCTGGGACCTCTCTTGTTCTTTATATATTTCTCGGAGGTACAGGCCAACACAGAAGAACTGTGGCTGAGCAAGTTCGCAGATGACTGCAAACTGGGCGCCATAATCAACTCTCCAGCCGACACAAGCATCCTCCAAAAGGGCCTCATAGAAACAGACAACTGGTGCCAGAGCCATGGCCTCAAGCTAAATGCCAAAAAGTGTATAGTCATCCCCTTTGGCAAAAACAAAGTGCCCACAAATTACCACATAGGTGGTAATCCATTAAGTACAGAAGAAGTAATTAGGGACCTGGGGACCCAAGATGATAGCAATCTCTCATTTGACAACCACGTGGCCAAAGTGGTTAGAAAAACATTTTATATAGCCCACCTAATCATGAAGGGATTCACATCTAGATCAGGGGAGGTCATTGTGCCTCTTTACTCATCCCTCATCAGGCCCATAATTGAGTACAATGCCCCTTTTGGGATGTACCTTACCAGACATCTGCAGCAACTGGAAAGACCCCAAAAGTACCTCACCAAGGGGATCAAAGGGCTGAAACAGATGCCATATGCTGCCCAGTTAAAGAAACTCCAGCTCTACTCAGTGGCATACCGCCTGCTCAGAGGCAATCTGTGCCTGATGTATAAAGCCATGTCCAATCCAGAATTAATGGACATGCTGCACCTCAGAAAATCCAACTCCCATCGAGCTACATGCTCGAGAGACTTGAACCTCAGCACTGAAATAAATAGGACATGCTGGAGGGACAGATTCATAACCCAGAGGCTCCCTTCACTCTGGAATAAAATCCCAGTCCAGGTTAGGCAGAGTCCCTCACTGACTCTCTTCAAGAGGAATCTTGATGAGTGGATGGGAGATCGTAGGTTTATCCTGGGTATCTGTGTCACAGTTAGACAGAGGCACAGTATACTAACCTCAAAAAAGGGCATAGGAAAATTAATTTAAAATGGGAGGCGAAAGCCAAACCCACCCTGGCTAGGCTTATAAATGCCCTAGGGCAGATAGCCTAGTATGAACCTTTGAACCTCTTCCCACTAAATTCATGTTCTAGCTATGCAACCACTCCTTCTAGCTTTTTATACAAAAGGCACTGTCTTACTATCTGTATATTTAGACTGCAAGATGTACATATTTGTATATACTTGCTTTTCTATAACTATACTTGTTCTGTAAACCTTATGTCTAATACTCATATAAATCTTAACCCAAATGCTAGACAAACACTGTATTCCTGCTTTGTATTTATTCCTGTAACTCCTTTATAACATGCATGGTTATAATTTAAATGTAAAATCTTTTACTTCCTTGTTTGTTTTTATATTTTCACTGTGGAGCTTTGCCCAGAACTCCACTGAAAAGGGGCATGCACCCAGTTGAGCTATCAAGGTTAACAAATGAGATAAATAAATAAAATAAAATAACTATGTAGAATGACCCTGTTATGCATTTTCTAAATTATGTTTATAAAATACAGTAAATTATATCACTGACAATAAGGAAACCTTCAGTAACACATTGGGTAACAGTACCATGTTGGTTAACATTTTATTTTAAGACTGCACCCACCCTTTACCAGTACCCCATCTTTCCTATCAATCCAGCAGTTCCCTGTCTATTCCATTAGCGTGTGTCCCACTCTCCTGCCTGTCATTGTTCCCATCAGCTTCCAGTGTAGTAAAGTGTCAAAGACAATAATGAAGTCCAAAAATATGCTACTTACCAGTTTCCATGTGCCTCTTTCTATTGTTATCCAGTTGTAGAAATGCATCTAACTGGGTTTACAGAACAATGACAGTACTCAGAAAATTGTTAATTCACTTTTTCCGGGGAAAGAATTGAAACTTAATTTACTGTGCTTTTTTTTCCTATAAATCCCACACAATTAAGAAAAGCTACATATTCTTGCTATGAACCCTCCATTCACTTCAGACACCTCTCTCAATATACAGGGCAGTGAGCAGTTTGATCCCTTCCTCTTTTTATGTTACAGTACACAAAGATCATTTACTACTTTTGCTCAGGTCACTGCTCCATTATTTCAGCACTCCACGTTTCTACCTATTTGTCCTTCACATGCCAGTGCCCTGCCTTTTCATTTACTTTGTGAAGATAAAGGTAAAGAAATTCAGTACCCTCATGTTGTTGCATGCTTTCTGATAGTATTCTGCTATGAAATATTACATCCCATTTTTTTAAATCCTTTCCCTGCTTTGGAACTGGCCCAACTTCTACTGCCCTCCTACTTTCTGACTATTTGTGCATCAAGGCCTATGCTCTAGACATATGTCACTTGCAAAATATTGGCCCATTTATGCATCTTTCTCATCTGTTGATCTTTGCTAAGACTGTCATTTGCTAAATGTATATGGCAAATTTCTAGAGAAAATCCATGACATGAAAATATCTTTTATTAAAAATATTACGTGACTTCTTATATACCCTACATATACATGCACACAAATAATTTCAATTTTACCTGTCTCTTGGCATCGGAAAGCTTGTTTGTAAATCACTCATTGAATTTATCATCACCCATTCATAATCAAAAGGATTGCTAATTTTTTTGAAATCCTCAGATTTGATCTGTGAAAGATACTATGCCAATCAGGATAAATTGGGCAGAGTTCAGCATATGTCCTTCCATATCACTGTTGCAGTATTCGATACAAAAAGGAATGTTCCTTCCCAGGCAGGCCATTGCTTGGCCAGTATAGATAAGCTTCATACCTCTCAACCTAGAAACATCAAAAATCTGGACAAAGGCCAATGAAAAAATAGGTACAATTGGTCAAGAGACTGGACACCAATTAACATAAAATGTGCATACATAATTATGTAACACTGCCCACCCAACAGTCAAATGCAAATTGACAAAATGAGAGGTATGCCTACACATATATGTGTATGTGTATGTGTGTGTGTACGCATGTGTGTGTGGTAGAGTGTCAATTATCCAAAATGACAATTATCTGAATGCAGCCTTCCAAAGTTTTTGGGTAGGAAAAATTATAAAGTCTGAATATGTAAACATTATGCATACTTGCTTGTGCGTGTTTTTTGAGCTTGTAACCCACTCTTGTGTGAAAAATATTCTTTATTGTCCACTGGAATCATTGAATGGTTGAAAAATTGTATTCCCTACATGCAAAAAAAAAACAAGATTTTTAGAAGTTTTTATCAGGTTCAGTTATATGTTTGATTATCCGAACTAACCTAGGTCCCAATTAGTATGGATAATCGACTCTCTACTCTCTCTCTCTCTATATATTTATATATTTATTTTATTTGTTAACCGGGTAATGTCCAACTGGGCCAGAAGCCTGTTTTCAGCGGATACCCAGGGAGAAAAGCTCCAAGAAGGTTACATAGAATGTTTTAGATTTGAGATAATTGAGAAAAGAAAATTTTAGCAAGAAAAAAATAGAACATAAATATTCATGCATATGCAAATAGAAACTGCAAGTAGAACTTCAGTCTACAAGGTTCTTAACATGGTGTCTGCAAAGAAAGCAAAATTAAACATTTTTACTATGCATATCTCATTTAAATTAGAAGATTCAAATACAAGGTGTATATAAAGTAAGCAAGAGTTACAACAATTTTAGCATACATTTTTTTAACAAGTTATGTTTTGAGTATAATAAGGCTTATAAAGCCAGGAGGTATAGAATAAAATGAACAAAGGAGTTGGAATCTTGGTGGGTTGAAATGATTAGCATGGGTGGGAACAGGGGCAAAAATCTATGTTTTGAGAAATATTCCTTAAGGTTAAGCTTAAATGTATGTGTATCATTAATAGACAGAATATGTTGTGGGAGAGAATTCCACTGTTTGGCAATAATATGGGAGCACAAGGAGATGCCATATGAGTTTTGTGCTTTAGTAACCTTTAAGAGTATTTTATCTGCAGACCTAAGGGAAGTTAGATTTCAGCAGGGTTCAACAAGATTTGATAGTGATGGGCAGTTGTCAGGTTTGTATATGACTGTGCGTGCAGCTAGTAAGTGATTCAGGGTAAGTAGATGAGGGTGTGCTCTAACCATTTTATCTGGCGAAGGGCAGTACAGTGATAAGATTTATTGGATTGATTGGTGGCAAATTTTGAAATTTTGTTATAGCAAGATTCAAGTCTGTTTAGGTGAGATTTGCGAAGACTGGTAAATATTTGAGAGCAGTACAGAAGGGATGATAATAGATGGGGTCTGGCTGTTGTGAGGCTAGCTTGGTCAGTGAGGTATACTTTGCCCCTGTAGAGTGAGCCTAGTTTGACATACACCTTTATAATAGTTAGTGCCAGGTGTTTGTCAAACTTCAGTCCACTATCAATTGTGATGCCGAAAAGTTTAGTATATTCAACGGGCTGTATTTTAGTGCCATTGGAAGAGGAAATACAGATAGGGGCTAAATTACTGGCTGTCAGGGTATGCTGGAAAACCATCAGTTTGTTTTTTTGGGGGATTAGAATAAGTTGCTGGGCCATTAGGTAACTTTCAATGTTTTGGAAGGCTGCTTGGGATTTTCCTTGGAGCTCTGTGACTGTAAGGGGGTTAAGCAAAGTAGGGAAGCATCATCAGTGTATTGTACAATTACTGCTAAGTTTGCTGCAGTATTAAGATCATTAGTAAAAACTGTGAATAGAAGTGGCCCCAGGATTGAACCTTGTGGGACTCCAACAGTTGTAGGGAGTTGGGGGAGAGTTTTTTGTTTCATAAATTGGCTTGTTGCCTATCAGACAGGTAGCTATGGAACCACTTTAGGGCTACTGGGCTGGAATGATAGGAAGCTAGTTTGTTAAGAATTAGTTGGTGTGATACAGTGTCAAAACCTTTTCACATGTCTAGGAAGGTAGCAGAGACTAGATGTTTCTTGTTTTTAAGTTGGTTTATGGTATCAGTAAAGCTGGTTAAGGCTGTGCTAGTGCTATGCCTAGGCCGAAAACCATGTTGAGTATTGGATAATAAATTGTTAGACAGAAAATGTTCTAGGAGTTGTCTGTGGTTCATAGGTTGGTACTAGGCTATCAGCCCTAAGGCCTATACAAGCCTAGCCATAACAATTCCCTGGATATTTCTTCCCACAATATTTACTTCTCTGGACCCCTGTCTAGCAGGGTGACTGACATGATCCCCAGGGTGAATTTCCTATCTCCCATCCAATCATCAAGGTTCCTTTTGAAGAGGGCCAAGGAGGTGCTCTGCTTGACATGTACGGGCAGTCTGTTCCAGAGTATGGGGAGTCTCTGGGTCAGGAACCCATCCCACCAGCATGTTTTGTTCATTGTGATGACAAGGTTTAGATCCCTGGAGTGTGTGGCTATGAGGGATTGGGATTTCTTTAAGTGGAGCATGTCCAACAGCTCAGGGTCTGACATGGCCTTGTATGTTAAGCAAAGTTCGCCTTCAGAGTAGACGATATGCCACAGAGTATAGCTGGAGTTTTTTTAGACGGTCAGCATATGGCATCTGCTTTAGGCCTGTGATTCTTTTAGTGAGGTATTTCTGTGGCCTTTTCAGCTGTTGCAGATGTCTTGTGAGGTACATACCAAACTGGGCATTATACTCTATAATGGATCTAATGAGGGATGAGTACAGTGGGACAATGACCTCCTTTTTTCTGGATGAAAAGCCCTTAGTGATGAGGTGTGCCACATAGAAGGATTTCCTAACTGTTGTGGCTATGTGGTTATCGAAAGTGAGACCACTGTCTACCTGTATACCTAAGTCTCTCATCACACTTTCGATGTTTAGTGTACTGCCACCTATGTGGTAATTCATGGGTACATGTTTTTTACCAAAGGGGATAACTATACATTTCTTGGCATTAAGCTTGAGCCCATGGCTCTGGCACCAGGCATCTGTTTCTGTAAGGCACTTTTGTATAATATCCACATCATCTGGGGATTCAATAATGGCTCCCAGTTTGCAGTCATCTGAGAACTTTGTTAGCCAGAGTCCCTTCGTGTTGGCCTGTACTTCAGTGAAGTAGATGCCAAACAAGAGTGGTCCCAGGACTGAACCCTGAGGTACTCCACTTGTCTGGGGCTGGATTTGGAGTCAGATACTTTTACAGTCTGGGTTCTGTCAGTAAGCCAGTTTGCAACCCATCGAGTGATGTAGGGATTTATGCCCAGCTTAGTAAGTTTATCTATGATTCCAGAGTGGGGGATGGTGTTGAAGGCCTTGCCAAGGTCCAGATAGGCTGTGTGGACCGCCTTACCTTCATCCGCAGCTCTGGAGACTGATTTGAAGAAGTCAATAAGGGTCAGGAGACAAGATCGGCCCTTCACAAACACAAACTGGGTGGGGTCCAGTGTCTGAAGGTTGCCAATGTGTTTGTTTATAAGTTCCATGATAATGCATTCTATGCCCTTGCAGATCAGGCTCGTCAGACTGATGGGACAGTAGTTCCCGGGATCCAAGGTGGATTCCCCCCTTGTGGAGTGGGATAACTGTAGCTGTGTGCCACTCAGTGGGCACAAAGCCTGAGATGAGGCTATGATTAAACATGACACTTAGGTGAGGTGCCAGTTCATTTTGTAGTTCATTTAGTACACAGTCTGAGATGTCATCTGGTCCCATGGATGCTGTATTCTTAGCTTTGGAGAGTGCGGTTTCTATCTGTGTGGCCGTGATTACTGGAATTTGGCAATCTTTTGGTATTGAGATGGGCCCTTTAGGGGGGTGAGGGGGGTGAAGTTGGCACTAAATCGATCTGCCAAGATATTGGCAATATCCTTGGGATCAGTATATGGAATGCCATTTTGTTGAAGCTCAGAGCAGATCTGAACATTGCCATTTAGATTCTTGACATAACTATAGAATGCCTTGTGGTTGTCTTTGGAATCTTTGGCAATTTTATTTTCATAACTAGCTTTTGAGGATTTTATGAGGGATCTCAGCTTCTTACTGAGGCTGGTGAGGGAGGTTTTTGCATCCTGGGATTTTCCTCTTTTCTGCAACAGTTTCTTCCTTCTGTTGTATAGTTTGTTTATAGCAGGGGACCACCAAATTGGCTTCCTTTTTCTGGAGGAGAGCATCTTGGTTCTATTTGGGATGGCACGATTCATGCATGAGTGGATGTGCTCATACAGTGCCTTAGTGTAGGATTCTGCAGTTGAACTTTCGGATCCCGTCTGCATGGGTGTCATGAAGTTTGTCACTTCTGACTTCAGTAGCATGAAGTTGGCTTTGGAGAAGTTTTTTAAGGAGATTTCCTTACTGGGGGGGGGGGGGGTGTCAAGGGTGATGTGCTTATGGTCAGACCTGACCAATGAGCGGGTGACCACTGGTGTAGAGCATCTATCTCCCAGGTTAGTAATGACCAGGTCTAGGACATTGGAGCCCCTGGTGAGACAATGGATTAGTTGATCCAGGGCATTGGAATATATGAATTCCAAGAACCGTTGGGAAAAGAAGTTGGTACCAGAGAAGTTTTCCAAGTTAATGGCAGGGTAGTTAAAATCACCCAGTATTAGGGTGTTTGGTTATATCTTAATATTTTACAGTATGTTTAGAAAGGTGTAGTGAGAATCTTGGGGCATGGTGGGGGATCTGTAGCAAGCTTCAGTTTGGATTGCAGTCTTACCTAGTGTTAGTTGCACCTGGAGAATTTCAGATACATTGTGTTGAGCAACTAGCCTGGAGGTGTGAATATCCTTGGTGAATATGGACACTCCTCCACCTTTAGTGTTTCAATCTTGGTTTTGTGGCCAAATAGTGTGGTAAGAGTTGTAGCCTGGTATTGCACGGGTGCTCACTGGAGCCTTGAACTAAGTCTCAGTTACTGCACAGATATCGATGTTCTCCATTTTTAGGAGTGCCTCGAGAGAGTGCATTTTGAGGTTTAGACTTCTAGCATTGAGTAGCATTACCTTCAGATTTTGCATGCTTGTATCTGTTACAGTGGTGGTTTTGTCCTTTGAACCTTGCCTAAAAAAGGCACTATAGCGGTGGCAAGAGCTTTAGCCAGTAATCTAAATCCCAGGGGTGACAGGTGCAGACCATCTCTGGCAAAGCATCGATGACTGTCGATCATGTCATCCCAGGCAGACAGATACTGGATCCTCTTTGAATGACACCAGAAGCTTAGCCAATTGTTGAAGTCAATAATTTTGTCCTTATACTGTGGTATCATTCTGGGTGAAGGCAGGATGCTACTTGGGGCTAGGGTCATACCTGCCTGGGCCACATGATCCGAGAGCTCTTCCATGTCTCTTTTTATGTAGTCCAGGGAGGTACATCTCAAGTCATTCACTCCAGCATGGACAATGACAGAGTCATATTTGTACTTTTTGTGGAGTGACCTGAGTGCATGCGTTATGTGGCGGATCCTGGCACCCGACAGGCAGCTGACTGTAATTTTCTCCTTGTTCAGCCTGGTGAGTGGGACATCAGTGTGCCTGACTATAGAGTCACTTATGACTAAAGTGTTGGGTACATTGTCTTGCCTTAGGGGCTGTTGTTGGGTGTCACATTGGTGTTGTGAGCTATGTGTCACTTTGGTTGTGACTGGTGTTTGTTTGCGTTTCAGTTTTGGAGGTCCTTATTGCTTGGGCAGGTTAATGTTAAAGGCCTCCACATATGTGGGTTTAGTGTTGCTATGTGTGGGTGTTGATGTTGTGGGTTTTGAAGAGCTATGAGTTGCTTGAGGTGTAGTGCAGGTGTTAACCTTCTCCTCTTGACTGTCTAGCACAATCTTGGCCGGAGAGAGCTTTGCTTCCAGGATGGCTATGTAAGTGCATCTCTCACAGGTTGTAGTGTTGGGTGGTAGGAGGAGAGGTTTGTCTATGTACATGAGGCAGTTGCTGCATTGCCCCAGTATGCCCAGATTCACCAGGTGGACAGGAGAAATCACCGGAAGCTGACCCTTGGACATGCCTGTTTAGGTGCTTTTTCTGTAAAGTTTAAGAGCAGTTTTCCCTTACCTTTGCAAGGTACTTTGCAATTATAGGCTTTTTAGTGCCTACGATTATTTTCTCCTTATTGACAAGGAGAGTTGAGTGCTTGTATCAGTTTCAGGCCTAGTGCTTTCCAGTAGGTTCTAGAGCAAGTGCTAGTCACAGGGGTTCAGATTTTAGTGCTACTACTAAAAAAACAGCTAGATCTAAGGGAAAATTTGAAGAGCAGACTTTCTGGCACCTGGAATACTTTTACTGTAGCCTTGCAGTGCTGCACGATGCAAAAAATGTGCAAACACATGCGTTTTTAAGCCAGAAAGTTGAAAGGGATAGAAATCAGCTAAAAAAGACTAATAAAATTACAATTTCAAAGCTGGAAACCACTCCTCTAGTGTTAGATAAGCAGTACAATGCTCACCATTCCCACTGGTAAGCAGTAGGACTTCCCTCTACCACAACAAGGTTTGGATAGCTCTGAACACAGAAAATAAAGTCCTGAGATAAACAAAGCTTGGGATCTGGACTGGCTAGGAAAGGTGGGAAACGAGCAAACAAGATAGTATTTTTTTTGTTAAAACAGGCTAAACAATGCAATAATACAGTAAATAAACACAGAAAAGGCTAACACACTTGAGTGTGTAGTCCTAAACAGTAAATGCAATTAAAACTCTACAAAATTAGCAATTTAAAACTTTTTAAATGAAGCAAGGCAAGTGCACAACTGAAAAATGATTTAAGAGGCAGTAATACAACAGAATAAGTAGCTAGTCTACATATACAGAGATGTCAATATATACAGAAAAGCAGCTAAAACACACAAACAATTCAGATGCATTGCAACCTAGAGCACTTGAGCTGTAGCAATATTAAGGCAAATACAGTTATAATAAATGCTTGAAAATATACTCTATATTTCCAAAATGTTTGAGAAGCACAGTCAGAACACAAGGAGATTCAGGCAATTTTTTTGAAAGGGAGAATTGAGGAACAAAAAGCCTTCTCAGATGTTCTCTCTGTATTAGGTAGAATGAGCTAATGACAGTAGACTGGGAGGAGTGTCCCAGATCAAAATTACAGTAGGGGTGGGCAACTGCAAAGCTACCAAGTATAACAACAAGACACCAACAGGGAGGGTGGGCACCAATACTAAAGCTATTAGCCTACACTCTTTAGACAGTAAACACTACAGAAAACCACAAAATTAAAGTTTTTAAACAGATAAAGGAGCAGAGACTCCACAGAATGCTTTTAACTGCAAACAAATCAGTTACCCATGCAGATTAGTTAATAGCAATAAAATGCAGTAAACACTATGCAGCAGGCAATAAAAAGTGCTATATATAAATTGCTAAAAACAATAATCAGTATAAATAAGCCAAAAAAACAGGATACTTATATATCTCAGATCAGAGTTGTAGTCAACGCCCCCTCCTCCACTCTGCTCAGTATGTATATACATGTATGTATACAGTTTTTTCTAAGATTTTGGCAAGTGGAGGCAGTATGGCTATGGGTCTGTAGTTAGTTATGACTATAGAGGGACCACCTTTATGTAATTGAATTATATATGATATTTTCCAGAGGAGTGGTGCATATTGTTCTGAGATAGAGCGGTTGATGAGGATGGATATTGGGTAAGCGATGGAAATAGCAGCTAGTTGTAGAAAGTCACCAGGTAGCTGGTCTGCAGCTAATGTAGAAGGTTTTCATTTGGAGAGTAGTGTTTTCACATAGCTAGTTTGAATTGGTTTGAGATGGAGAAGGGTAACCTTATTAATTGAAGTTTCTGGTATGGTCAGAGGTATATTGGGGGTTTTATTGAGTAGAGAGGTTATAGAGGTGATAAAGAGGGAGTTACATAGCTCTGATATACAAACATGTTGGTTGGTTAGTGTTGCGGCAGGCGTAGTAGGTTTTCCTGGGGAAAGAAGGAGATTGTTTGCCAGAATCTTTCTAGGGTTGTTCTGGTATTTTAGCTGATTGGCTTGGAAGTAGGCTTTTTCTGTCTTGTTTAATTTCTTTTTTTGCTTGGTTTCTTAGTTGCTGATAGGCACAGAGATCCTCCTTATGTTGCCTAATATATATATATATATATATATATATATATATATATATATATGGGATATATATATATATGGGTGTACTTCAGATAATTGAACTAGGCTTCACTGAAATTATTTTTGTACAAACAAAAAGAGTGAACATTCAATAAAGTGAATGTTAACATCAGCGAAAAATTCCACAGGGAAAGGAAGCATTTGGCCAGTGTTAGAAAACTGTTAGCAAGTGGAACATTCCCTGGAATGATTCCTTAGACCCCTCCCCCAAGATTTCCTCATTCTGTTTCCTTTGCTTAGTTCTTCACCTTCTTTTATATTTCTATTTATATATTTCCATTGTTTGGTCATATCTGTCTTCTTTTTATTTTGTAGATTTAACAGTTTTCCATGCCTCCATAAAGATTCTTAAAGATTTAGGGTAATGCTATCAGGCCCAGTCTTTCAATCCTCACTCCTTCAGTAGATACCCATCCATTACTCCATTACTTCTGGCCAGGAGCAAACATACTTAATATATTCTCTGCAAACAGCCTATTTCCATCTTACCATAAATTTGAAAATCATTAATGAGCCTGGTGTGTTTTTTCCAGCTCTGATTGCTTCTCCGACCTACACATTGAAGAAAGCAACACTATTTCCGACTGTGGTAGGGGTCTTTAAGACAGACTGGGGAGACTGTGGAGACAATAGTAACAGTCCCAGTTACCTAAGTACAGTTAGGGGGTCTACTTCTAAAGCCCAACTCTCAGATGACCAACTTTCAAAATCCCGAGATGAAAATCATGGAAGTTCAGAAACCCGAACTTTGACTGTTAACTAGGGTAACTAAACACTTGGCCAACCTGCCCTGTTCTCCACTATAGTGTGATCCCAGAGTTGATATATTTAGTTAGGAGAGGGTGTGGGGGATGTAGCCCCTCACCTATGTGGGTTTTACTTACCTCGGTGTGAGTCTTGTTTACATTTGGCCACTTATTTACTTACCCTGGTAAAAATCGACATTCAGATTTCTGAACTTTTGTGATTTTTATCTCAGGATTTTGAAAGTCGTCCATCTGAGAGTCGGGCTTTAGAAGTAGACTCCTGTTAGAACATTATTTGAGTCTCCAACTAATACCTTTATAATTTCAAAAACCACAGGCTCCTAGCTAAATCTAATGCTTTACCCCCTCAAGGTAGCACTCACCCTCTCTCTCCAGTCTCCTGCAACACACAGTTCTTAAAAAACTTCACTCTGTCCTCATGACTAATTAATATAACATTTTTCTAAAGTCCTCTTCCCATAAAAAGGACATTAATAGAGTAGATACCATAGAAAGAGTTTTTAATTAAAAAAAAAATTCTGATCTGATGAAGCACTTGCAAAAGCATTCACAACTTGTACAAACATGCTAAGTTCAAAACAAGGACATCCTTTTTTAAGTTTGGCAAAACATTAAAACTTTGCTTAACCCCTGAAAAGATTGGAACTCCTTCATAAATTTAAAAGAAACAGTACTAACATCAGAGCAAACTTGCTTATTTCCACCGCAAATTGTCACACACACAAAATACACCTCTGCACTTGCATGTACGCACACACATTCACACTCTTAACACACATTCGATTGATTTCCTGATGAGATCTAAAAGGCAAACTTCCAAGAACTATTCATGCAGAATTGCATAAAAAATTCAAATACGCATTTACCATGTTAAAGAATTGTACATGGCTTCTTGGAAAATTAGTCCGCCTGCTAACTTTCTGACCCTTATGACCTAACATCCACAGTTCTGAGTCTGACAGGTAGTCAGGCACTGCCTCATGAAGCTGATGTCATCAGACACATCCCTGCATGTTGATGACATTGCAGGATATGCTGGCGATGCATGATGACATCAGCCATAACTTAACATGGCTGCTAGCTTTCTGAACCTTACGAGCTATCATCCACAGTTCTGAGTCTGACAGGCAGTCAGGCACTGCCTCATGAAGCTGATGTCATCACACACATCCCTGCATGTTGATGACATTGCAGGATATGCTGGCGATGCATGATGACATCATCCATAACTTAAAATTTTAAATAAAAAAAAAATCAGGAATTGAAGAGGCCACTCAGGAATTCATGGCACCCCATTATTTTGCCCTCAAAGCTGGTAAATACCTAGGAATTTGATATAGTTGAGAGATATGATAAGCCTGAAAAAGATATTGTTTGCACTGTATGTCGCATTTATGCTAAATGCACAGAATGTAGGGCATAAAAGAGACATACGGATGCAACTAAACAGAACTGAATTCCCCCAGAAGAGAAAAGTCATAATAGGACAAAGGAGTCCATTTACATGTACAAGGAAAAAATGCAGAATAAACAATATGGGGTCAGAGGGAGGGAGCGAATACTCCAACAGTGAAGAGAAGCCAGGGGCCTGGTAGAGATGGCCTTGACCCTGCCTGGAATAGTTTTGTAATGGTGAGTATAGCAAAAGGTAATAGCCTTAGACAACCATTTGGAAATGGGGAAGGCAGGATGCTGCTCAATGATTGGCTCATACCTGCCTTGGGCACATGGTCTGAGAGTTCCATCATGTCTCTCTTCATATAGTCCAGAGAGGTAGATCTCAAATCATTGACATTGGCATGACAGAGTTATACTGGTACTTGTTGTTAAGAGACCTGAGTACATGATCTGATGTATCTGTCACCAGATAAGCAACTGTCAGTCTTTCCTCACACAGCCTGGTAAGAGGTACATCTGCATGTCCTACAATGGAATCACCTATAACAAGAATGTTTTGCTGGATTGATCCCTGCCTTACATGCTTAGCATCCATGACTTTGGGATTCCTTCTACTGTGTGAGGAGGTAGGCTTAACTGGCTGAGGGTGTTTTGTGCCGGTGTTGTGTTTTGCAGGTTTAGGCAAGTTTCTCTTTAGAACCTTAGCATATGATGGAGTATGTGCATTGTGATGGTCTTAGTAAAGTGTGTGGTGAACTGATGATGATTTTGATGTCCAGGTTTACTGTGTGTGAGATTTGTGCCTCCCAGTTCATTATACTTGTACATCTCGCACACACTGTGTTATGCTGTTTGAGTAATAGAAGATCATTACATAGCATGATGAGATAATTGATAATTATTTCAATTTTTTTTAAGATACCCATCTGAATCAGGCTGGCTACTGAAGTTGTGGGGAAGTGCAGATTCATGATTCTGAATACAATGATTCAAGGGGCAGGGGTGACTATAACTACCTAGAGTTTAGTTTGTTTAGGATAATGTTTGGGTGGAATTGCTACTGATTTTTTAAAGGTCAGTACAAAGTAACTAGTCGAGGAACGTTCTTCTACCACCAGAAGGAACCATTAAACTAATTATAGTAAAAACTCACTGATTTAACACAAACTTCAGTGCAAACATTATCAGTGCACTCAATACTAAGCAATTTTATCAAAGGTGTTTTAGCCTGGTGAATAGTTTAAAGAGAGAGACTTTGCAAAATGATACCAATGTGCTCGTTGTCAACAGCCAATAAATGGGAGGATTATGTTTTCAAATTATCATAAGGTGCTAGCAAGAGCACTGGATTTAAGAACACACCACCAACAGGGCAGGTGGGAAGGGAAAAACTATTAGACCCTTAGCTATGAGCTGGCCTGGAACTTCCTTAATGCAAACACTAGTCCTGAGCTAGCTTGACATTCACTCAGTACATAAGAATGAAAGTAGGGTTTAATGCCAACAGTCCACTTAAATATGAAAATGCAGTGCAACTATGTACTGGAATTACTAATATAGACAAACACTTTAGCTTAAGTAGATACAGACTGTTAAAATGAATTCAAAAACGGATCTAGGAATGAAAATGTGGAACTTATTTTTCTTTCTGTATGTATTAAAACCATAACAATGCAGTGTTAATTTATAAGATCACAGGAAATATATATATTTTTTAATTCTTACGCCCTTAGGTCTGAGCTGACTGGCCTTCACCTACCTTAATGCAAACACTAGTCCAAAACTAGCTTAACAATATCCTCAGTACATAAGAATGAAGCTAGGCTTTAAAACCAATAATTAGTCCACTTAAACAGCAAAATGCAGAACAATTATGTATTGTCATTACTAATATAGGTTTAAAGATGTTAGCTAAACCAGATACAGACTTTTACAATGAACTTAAAAACATATCAAGATATGAAAAACCTTCACTTTTCTTTCTCTCTGTATGTAATGGGACCATAAAAATACAGATACGAACATAAATGCAAATACAGCCAAGCAAATCTCCTCAAAAGTGATCCACAAAAAAGCTCCTGTGGAAGCAAAATCAGTGGCATCAAAATTCCACTTTAGAATGTGCTTAGTCACCTGAAAAACAGAAGTCACAGTTCTGTACCTCAGAAGATGGAAGGTTAGTCAATATCCTCTACATATTCTCAAAAGACACAAGCAAAAATGTTAACCCATGGGCTTGACAATTTAAAATCCTGAAGTTAAGTTACCAGAAGAGCAAATTGTCTTACTCAGTTTATTCATGCTTTCCCAACTTTATCAGAGGGAATGTGGTTAGATTTTGAGTGAGATGACTGTTGAATCTGTTTTCAGATTCAAAAACAGGTACTTATGTACCTAAATACCTCGTATAACCTGTTACACCTCTTGGGAGCAGGAGGTTGCCCATTAGATATACTGGCTGTAGGCAGAAAAACATCCTCTAAGGCAGACAAAACAACAGAGATAGGAGTAGCTTTTGGCATGTGTGTAACTGGAGTAAATCATAATATAATAAATTCTCTAAGTATTAGAGGTTTCATGATGCTTCCACTGAAAACTTCGCTGAGATAAAATATCATTGAAAGAGATTTCTTCTGTAAGGAAGTCTGGAGACATACTATCATCAGAAGCAAAATGTTTAGACTGAGATAAATCTTCTGAAGTGCATGTACACTCCTACAGTGACTGTTCTTGTGATGAGAAAATCCTGTCAGAGTGACAAGGAACTCTTTCTTTTCTTGCCTGAGGTTTGAACTGGTACAGTAAAAGAAGAAATCAATTCATTAGCAAAGCCCAGTTAATCTGCCCTGTCCATTACAACAGAGAGGGGAAGTCAGACCTTTTTCTGACCAAACACAGTTTTCATCAGTAAGGCTTGGCTTCAACAATCTCCTTCTGAGCAGGTAAAGACTCTTTGCCTGCCACTGCCCCAGCCAGTGAAAAAAAATATTTCTCCCTGACCCACCCTGGGCTTCCTATAGCTCCACCAAGATGACCAGGGGAACAAGATGGGTGGTCTGAGGAATAATATTCAGTCACAGCAGAGTTACAAACCAGTAGGGGAAGGAAATATGAAAATAGACTAACATTACAAGACTCCTTACCAAGTTTCTTCTTTTTGTGCAGAGGGGAGGTAATACCACAGAGAATGACTGATGCTCCATAAAAAACTGAGTGTGAGGTTTGGAAAGCAGGTTGGGCAGCCTTGAAGAGCCATTAAGGACATCAACAGAGAACTAATGGGTCTCAGGCAAGTATACCACTAAAAATCTCCCACAGGCACTATGCCCTGTCCTAAATATACCACATTTCAGAATGGCTTATGTTTTAAGTGAAACACTAAACTTTTTCCTCACAAAAAGTTTACACGGGAACTGGGATATGTCGCCCTCTCTTTGTGTCTTCAAGCAAAACAAACAGTTTTCTTGTCAACAAAAACACAAGTTTTCCAAATAAACATCAGTCAAATATAGGAAGGTTTTCCCCCAATGTGGACTTCTTTGCCCAGCTTGAAGATCAGAAGCTGGCTAACAGGAAACATAGAGACCAACAAAGAAGCACTTGCTTCAGGGGAAAAAAAACTATGAAGCTTTTAGCATTCCACATGCCTTTTATATAGAGCATGCCACATTCTCCTGCTAGGCAGAGCACCTGGAAGGTTCCCAAAGCTTTGAGAAGCTGGCCAGTGCGGGGGAGAGGGAGTAAATCCACAAAGCTTATACTACTGCAATGGTGATTCATAAGGAATATCTTCAGTTATCACTGATGGTCAAAGAATGTGTTACAGTACACTACCTTTTGCTAGATGGGAGAAGGAAATAATAAGCCTATGTAGTTTGTCCTTTTAAGTTTCTTAACATTTCATCTCCACCCCATCCCAATTAGCCCCCTTATCCTTGTTCCACCTATACTGTGTCCTCATGAATGTCTTTGTGTATTCTTTCTTCACCACCAATTCCATGAGTTCACGACCCTGTCTGTGAAAAAATACTTTTAGAGACTGAAAGCGTACTTAAAAAATAAAATCTACAGAGGGGGAGGGGGGTCCATGTCCTTCTGTCCCCATCATTCCTTCTTGTTCAGAATGACACCAATACTTCTCTCTGACATGACCTTGTCCACAAGTTATCATAGGTTCATAGGTTTATAGGTTCATAGGTTCATACTAGGCTATCTGCCCTAGGGCATTTATAAGCCTAGCCAGAGTGTGTTTGGCTTTCGCCACCCATTTTAAATGAATTTTGCTATACCCTTTTTCGAGGTTAGTATACTGTGCATCTGTCTAACAGTGACACAGAAGTGATACTCGGGGTAAACCTACGATCTCCCATCCACTCATCAAGATTCCTCTTGAAGACAGTCAATGAGGGACTCTGCCTAACCTGGACTGGGATTTTATTCCAGAGTGAAGGGAGCCTCTGGGTTATGAATCTGTCCCTCCAGCATGTACTATTTATTTCAGTGCTGAGGTTCAAGTCTCTCGAGCACGTAGCTTGATGGGATTTGGATTTTCTGAGGTGCAGCATGTCCATTAATTCCGGGTTGGACATGGCTTTATACATCAGGCACAGATCGCCTCTGAGCAGGCGGTATGCCACTGAGTAGAGCTGGAGTTTCTTTAACCGGGCAGCATATGGCATCTGTTTGTGCCCTATGATCCTCTTGGTAAGGTACTTTTGGGGTCTTTCCAGTTGCTGCAGGTGTCTGGTAAGGTACATCCCAAAAGGGGCATTGTACTCAATTATGGGCCTGATGAGGGATGAGTAAAGAGGTGCGATGACCTCCCCTGATCTAGATGTGAATCTCTTCAAGATTAGGTGGGCTATATAAAATGTTTTTCTAACCACTTTGGCTACGTGGTTTTCAAATGAGAGATTGCTATCAACTTGGGTCCCTAGGACCCTAATTACTTCTTCCGTACTTAATGGATTACCACCTATGTGGTAATTTGTGGGCACTTTGTTTTTGCCAAAGGGGATGACTATACACTTTTTGGAGTTTAGCTTGAGGCCATGGCTCTGGCACCAGTTGTCTGTTTCTATGAGGCCCTTTTGTAGGATGCTTCTGTTGGCTGGAGAGTCGATTATGGCGCCTAGTTTGCAGTCATCTGTGAACTTGGTCAGCCAAAGTCCTTCCATTTTGGCCTGTACCTCCAAGAAATATATACCGAACAAGAGAGGTCCCAGGACTGAGCCTTGTGGGATGCCACTTTTAACTGGTTTGGAGTCTGACATGGCTCCAGCAATTCTAACCATATGGGTTGTGTCCTTGAGCTGGTTTGCAACCCATCTAGTGACATAGGGGTTTATATTTAAGCTGGTGAGCTTATCTATAATGCCCAAGTGGGGTAGTGTATCAAAGGCTTTTGTGAGGTCCAGGTAGGCTGTGTGGACCACCTTCCCCTCGTCAATGGCCTTGGTGACTGTTTCAAAGAAATCAACCAGGTTTAAGAGGCAGGATCTGCCCTTAACATAGCTGAACTGGGTAGGATCCAGTGTCTGTACGTCCCCAATAACTTTATTTATGAGGTCCATAATGATCCTTTCCATAGCTTTGGAGACCAAGCTAGTCAGGCTTATGGGGCGATAGTTTCCAGGATCCATTGAGGCACCACCTTTGTGGAGAGGGACCACTGTTGCTGTACGCCACTCTTTGGGTACATATCTTGTAGTAAGGCTGAGATTGAACAGTAGTTTTATGTTTGGGTTTAGCTCTTCTTGGAGTCCATGTAGGACACAGCCCAGGACACCGTCTGGTCCCATTGATGCTGTGTTTTTTGCTTTGGAGAGGGCGGCTCTTACCTGAGCATCTGAGATGTCAGGGGAGCAGCACTTTGCTGGGATAGATAGTTGCCCTTTTGGTGGGGAGGAGGTGAGAAGTTTACTCTGAACCTGTCAGCTAGGATGTTGGCAATGTCTGTGGGTTTGGTGTATTTTTTGTCATTTTGGACTGATTCTGAGCATATCTGGGAATTCCCACCCGGGTTCCTAACATAACTAAAGAAAGCCTTGTGATTATCCTTAGTGTCCTGTGCAATTTTTCTCTCAACCTGGCCTTAGATGATTTTATGAGTGCCCGTAGTTTTTTCTAATATTGATCAGAGATGCTTCCCTTTTTGGGATTTTGCTCTGTCATGTAGTAGCTTCCTCCTTCTATTGTATGGTTTGTTTATGGCTGGGGTCCACCAGACAGGACACCTGCCTTTGGAGGATTGGGTCTTGGTTTTATTTGGGATTGCATGATCCATGCATTCCTGAAGGTGTTCATAGAATGCGTTTATAAAGGATTCTGCGATCTGGGCCGTATTTTCCACAGGTCCAGGGGATTTGAAGGATTCCACCTCAGTTTTGAGGAGTGGGAAATTTGCTTTAGAGAAGTTTTTCACTGTGGTTTTCTGGGCAGGGGGTGGGGTCGGGATGTGAATATCCAGTGAGATTGGTTTATGGTCTGATCTTATCAGTGAGGGATACACTTCTGGTCTGGAGCATAGAGCCCCCATGTTGGTGATGATCAGGTCCAGTATGTTTTCCCCTCTTGTGGGAGTGGTAACAAGTTGTTCCATAGCATTTGAGTTTATAAATTCTAGGAACCTTTGGGCTAGGGTGTTGGAGCTAGAGTAATGCTCCCAGTCTATGTTTGGGTAGTTGAAGTCGCCCATTTTAATGGTGTTTGGAGAGACCTTCATATTTTCCAGTGTTCTCAGGAAGGCCGAGTGGGGCTCCTGGGTTTGGGAGGGTGGTCTGTAGCAGGCTATAAACTGGAAGGCAGTTTTACCCACTGTTAGTTGCACATGGATAGTCTCTGATGCTTTGTGCTGTGCCACCAACCTGGAGGTGTGGGTATCTTTGACGAATATTGATACTCCCCCTCCTTTTGTGGTTTAGTCCAAGTTTTGGGGCCGAAAAGCATGGTATGAGGTATAACCTGGTAGTGCTGGGGTGCTCTCGGGAGCCTTGAACCAGGTTTCTGTTACTGGACAGAGATCGATGTTCTTCATGCTAAGGAGAGTTTCGAGTGTGTGCATCTTGAGGTTTAGACTTCTGGTTTTGAGTAGCATTACTCTTAGTTTCTTATCCCTCGTGATACCTATGGAGGTGGGTTTGTCTTTTGAGCCTTGCCTAAAAAAGGCACTATGGGAGTGGCAAGAGCCTTTGCCAATATCCGGAAGCCCAGGGGTGACAGGTGCAAGCCATCCCTAGCAAAGCATCGTGGCTTGTCGAGCATGTCATCCCAGGCTGACAAGCATTGGATCCCCTTTGAATGACACCAATACTTAAGCCAAGAGCTCCTCTATGTCTCTTTTCATGTAGACCAGGGAGGTACATCTCAGGTCATTCACACCAGCATTGACAATGACCGAGTCATATTTGTACTTGACTTGGAGTGACCTGAGTGCTTGTGTTATGTGGCAGATCCTGGCACCCAACAGGCAGCTCACCGTGACCTTCTCCTTGTTCAGCCTGGTGAGCAGGACGTCAGTGTGCCTGACGATAGAGTCACCTATTACAAGTGTATCATGTGTGTTGTTTAGCCTTAAGGGCTGTGACTGTTCGGCACACTGGCTTTGTGAGCTATGTGTTGTTTTCTTTTGGGGTAGCGGTTGCTTGGGTGTCTGCTTTGGGGGTCTCTGCTGCTTAGGCAGATTTTTATTTAGAGCCTCCTAGTATGTTTTTATGTGTTTGGTTTGCTGTCATGGTAGGTCTATGTGAGACTGGAATTGTAGTGAGTGTGGTTTCCTTCTCCTCCTGACTGGCTACGCCAGTACTGATTTGAGAGAGCTTAGCCTCCCGTTTGGCTATATGGTTGCATCTCTCACATGCGTTGCAATTTGTTGGGAGGAGGAGAGGGTTGTCTGTGTACATGAGGCATTTGTAACATTGCCTCAAGATTCCCAGATTCACCAGCTGGACCGGAGAGGAGATTGACAACTGACCTTTGGACATGCTAGAATAGTATTGGGAATTTCTTTATAATTGAAAAAAAGGGCCAACGGGGAACAAGGTACTCAAGGGGAGTTTGTGAGAGTGTAGTGTTTTTAATTTTTTAGTGCTGACTTATATAATTGCTTTAGTGAGCAAGTGCCAGGCTTTAGAGTAGGAATAGGGTATTTATTATGAGAACTAGATCAGTTCTAAGGGAAAAAGTGAAGAGCAGACTTTGTAGAGAAGAGAATGGTTTAAACCCAATTAAGCAGAGCTGCCCGATGCTGCGCTATGCGCAAAATCGCGCCAAAGCAGGTTTTATACAGGTGGACTTGAAAGAGCTAGAAATTGGCCCAAATCGGCCAATAGACTACCAGATTCTTGTGCTGGGAACACTCCTCCAGGGATAGATAGGCTGCTCTAAGCTCCCCACTGCCACTGGTGAACAAAGAAGCCTCCCTTTATCCAAGAAAGGAAATGGGCAAC
>NC_056743.1:506482661-506602661 GCF_019279795.1 Protopterus annectens
CTGTCCAAATTACACTTGAATGGGTTAGGGAAGAACTCTGCTTCTCATGGATGGGGAGCCTGTTCCACAGATGGGGTAGTCTCTGGGATACATATCTATCTCTCCAGCAGGTCCTATTTATATCACAGGCAAGGTTTAACTCTTTAGAATTGATATTTCTGGTGCTGTATGTTTTGTGAATTTGCAGGAGGTCCTGCTGGAATTAAGAATTAAGACACTCTGATTGCTAGAATCCTAATTCATTGCATTCCATACAATAGTAATTTGCAATTTATAGTAACAATTAATACTCCCGGTTATGATATATAGTCATTTATGTTGTTTCCTCCACTTGAAAGTTCGGACCAGAAAAATTGTATACCCTTTAGCTTTTGAAACAACACTTTATTTGATTCTGTCCAACAGTAAAAGACCAATCAACCAGTGTAAAGGAGGCATATGGGATGAATTGCATACTTATTTCTATTGGTAAAGCTACCTTCACTAGTATATCTAAAACATCCCATGGCTTACTGGCATTAGTTTGACACCTGAACCACATCACCATTACAAAAAAAAATATTTCACTGCCTATAGAAAATTCTGAAAATTTGTAAAAATATTTTTTGTTGCACCTAAGTAAAAATCAATCATTTCTCTGTTACAATAAAAGGTAACTACAGTTGCACAATGAAAGTAGCTGTTTACATGGCCCTTTGTCAGTCTTGTAACAGTTTTTACATTGGCAAGACTGAATGGATGCTCAGAGAGCCTATGAACATCTTTATGAAATTAGAAGCAAGTGTGAAACTAATGCACTTTTTAAGTACCTAACAGTACACCCAGATCACTAGTTTAAATTTGTCATTCTGGAGCAATTGCCCATGGGGTCTAACACTAGAAAAGAAAGAATTTACTTGGCAATTGCATTTGAATTCAGTTAGTCCACCAGGCCTGAATGGGGTTATTTCTATTTTTTGTTTACTTAAATTTAAAGCCAACCAATGTTAATCACCATGTATTTTTCAACATTTATTTAATAATTCACATCTACCTTATACATTTTGGAAAGTGTTTAGCCACTTTTAATTAACAGGAAGGTATTACAGTGTTTAAAATGTTTTTAAACATTTGTATATACCAGACTTTAAAAGTGAGCATGTTTCTTTTAATTCTTTGGTCATGTGATCTCCAGGATTTAAATCCTGGTTTCTCTGTTACATTTTATCTGAAGTCTTGTGGATTTATATCTTGAGACAAAAGTGCTTATGGTTTCTTTTATTAAACACTGAAACATTTGTAAAGCCTGGTTCATTAACAGTGAGTGATTTGTATTTCACCCAAAGTGGGACAATTTGCTTTCACTTAACAGGGGTATTTACATTGTTTTTTGCTTATCTTTGGTAGTAATTCACCTGCTTTCCATGCCTTTCTCTTTCTGTTACAACCTTAATTTCCACAACTCACATGAAATATGTCACAGAATATTAAAGGCGTGGTTTCCCATATACTGACAAGTGTACAGAGGCAATGCTTCACAGCTGTCTAACATGGTGGGTTAACGTGTAGCTTAAAACCATGATACATATCCAGATCTCAGAACTATTCTCAGAATCATAGTCAGAATTTAATATAGATTTTATGGTAATTTGCCTACAAGTGATGATTTAGTAAAATCATCAGTAACTACAGTTATCCAGTAACTCACATATGTTAACACAATATTTCATGTTGTGGACAAAATATTTTCATTATTTGGCATATCTAAATTTCGGAAAACAGGAAATGGAACTCATCTAAAGTTAGAAATTTGTAGTTTTCTGAATATTTTGGATACTAGCATAAGAAACTGACTTTTGCAGTCCACAAACAATGATTTTGGCTAATGCATACCTTACAGTGCATAGATTCATTCATTCACAGGCTATTACTAGGTTACCTGCCTTTTTAGGCCATTTAAACCTAGCCCAGCTTCCCAACCTAAAGGCAAAAATTAAACCATGCACCTTGTGTCCAAATACCTTAACCATGATGCCAATCCCTCATCCATTAATGCATCTATCTGGTGTGGAACAGAACCCACAGCTTTCTAATCTTCCAGCACAAAAGGCATGTGTCCTACCCACTGAGCTACTGAAAATAAAATTGGACTAAGGCAATGGGTAAATTTTGATGCTTTTTTCAATAGGTGCCATGGGATCTTTTACGTCCATCTGACCTACTGCCAACTCAAGCAGATGGGACCTTGGTTTAACATCTCACCCAAAGGACAACACACTCAGGATAACTTCACACCCCCACCATGCTCCACTGCAGTGTCACCAATCCATCTTCCTGGTGCTAGAATAGAACCCATAGCCTTCTCCACCAAAAGTGAGTGTGCTACCTATTATGCCACTGACACTAAAAATGGCACATATACTTTGCAGACAATTTTCCTTAGAAAACAATAAATAAGGATTTTCTTGATGAGCTATGCAGAAATACCACCCAGCACCAACGTACAATTGTTTTACAAAAACTCAGTTAATTACTAACCTTAAAAAGAAATTCTGCCATATGAAGAAAGGACCATGTAGATCAGAGTGTAAAATGTGTTCGCTATATCTATAAAAAGCATGCAAGACTGTACATGCACGTATAAATTCCAGACACATGCAATCCATAGTGCCATTTTGTAGAAGCAGCCAGAGAGTG
Organism: Protopterus annectens; assembly: GCF_019279795.1. Classification (NCBI taxonomy): domain Eukaryota; kingdom Metazoa; phylum Chordata; order Ceratodontiformes; family Protopteridae; genus Protopterus; species Protopterus annectens. Next base: position 506,485,338 of record NC_056743.1, read on the forward strand.
AGCATGCATGAGTGCAGTTGTTAGTTTGTATATAAGTAGCTTAAGTTATAGTCAGCCTCTATAGTGATGTGTTTACACAAAATAAAGCTGCTTGAACAGAATCCACAAAGACTTGTTTATTCGTGTCCTAACATGAAAGTGACATGGTGTCAGAGCAGGGATGCAAGAGAGAAAAACATTCTGAGCCATGAAATGAGCCATGAAATGAAGACGACAGCAAAGGTATAACAGAGAGAAAATAGCACAGACATAACCAGAAATAATCCAAGATAATGAGAAATAATAAGAATTATTTAATCGATGTGAAAGACAAAAAAGGGGCATTACAGGGGCACAAGGATGAAGCAAGGAACACCAACGGAAGGGATAAGGGCGCTATCCCAAAAAGAAATGCAAACCTGACGACAAGTTTGCAAGGTACTGTTCATTCTAAAGCCATTCATACTAAAAAATCTACTACAGAATGGCTTAAACGTGACTTTCATTTTAATGTTAGTAATGATGTTAATAGAAACAATGCTGGTACTGAAGACAATGAAAGTTATGCTATGAAAATTTCTAAATTGGATAAAATGTTATTGAAATACAGAACATTAAGTATCGAAAATGCTTATTTACAGGAATGTTTAGAGAGGGAAATTGTCCCTAAGGGCTTAAGGGTTTTTAAATTCCCAAACAATGTTCTTATTGGGTCCCACTTCCATGAATGTTTGCTTAAAGTTTTCAACAACTGTGGGTTGGAGGTTATTAAGTTAATTATGGAGGAGAATAATAGTAAACAGATGGAATTGGGGGAATCCATTGCAGTCCTGGACGATGTATCACTACTGACTTAATGTATAGTATCAAAGAGGAAAACGACAGATACTTTTTAATGAGAAAGAATATAGATATGAAATGTGAGGAAGTGATACAGAGAAAATTGGGAAAATTGAAAAGGGATGTTATGGAGTATGAAAATCAAATAAGCTATCCTAAACCCAATTTTCAGACATACTATAATACACGTAAGGTGATGAGGAACAATAATCTAAAGAATGTAGATTATATGGATAGGCAAGGGACAAGAGAGGAATATGGAAAGAACACAGTATGTTATGACAATGATTTTCCCCCCATACAGAATAGAGAAAGTATACAGGAAGGTAACTACCATTATGGAGAAAATTTTCAGAAATGGGGGGGGGAAAGGTGGCAGGGGAGATTTTATTAGATACCCCGAGCCCAAAGGACAATCAAATCGTACCTGATGACATACAAAGCAATACCGTCAAACACACCCATGATAATTTCACTATTTACAATTTTAGTTCACTTAATTTGAATCCAAACCATTTTTTATTATTAAGTAAAGGACTAAAGTATATACCAAAGAGTAGAGGGGATTTCACTCGTACAATTTTAGATGTTAAATTATTTACAAGAAAGATTAATTTGGAAGTAATGGCTTCCAAGATGGGCTTCAATAGAGAGGGAGGGGGTGAAAATACACTGAGAAGAAAGTCCATCTATAACCCACCACTATACCCTCAAATAAAAAATTTCGAAAACATTATGATTGATTTAGTAAGGACAAAATACAATGGTAGTTGGGTACAATACAATTTGAGTAAGGAAGAGAATGAAATTTTAAAAGAATTGAGTAGGAATACATCCTTGAGGGTTATGAAACCAGATAAGGGTGGGGGGATAGTCATTATGGACAAAATTTTGTACGAAGGAAAGATGAATACTATCCTAAGGGATGAAACGAAATACACAGGGGTATCATTAAACGAAATTAATGTAGCATACCATAGGGTTGATTCTATTCTACAAGATTTAATGGTAGAAAAAATAATAGATGAAAAAACTCTTAAATATTTGGAAGTTAAGAAACCTAGGGTAGCCACTATATTCGGAATACCGAAAATTCATAAAGATATGGCAGACCCACCCCTCAGACCTATTGTCTCGGCTGAGGGCTATTCTTTAATGGTCTGGCAATCTCGGAGACTAGGTTGCAGCGTGGTTCATCATTTTTTTAAAATCTGTAAAATAAACTTCTGTGGATCTCTTAACAGCGTGTCCAGGCACTTTTTTGGACTTAACAGTTTTTCTACGAGTGCTGTGATCGTTTTAGCAGTTCGTGGTTGGTAGAGGAGGGACCGCTTGTTTCGTGACCCGGAAGGATGAGTGCTGCCACACAGGAGGAAGCAGGGCAAACAAGAAGGCTCATAGGTCAGTTAACGGAGCTGATTGACCTGTTAACTCCGTTATGTTCTAACCTTGCAGTAGGAAGTAAACGTTTTATAGATTGTGTCGAGGGAGCCGAGGAGCCAGAAGGACACAGGGGGAAACGGAAGAGAGAGCTTATTGGCGACAAAGACGGAGCCGGCGATCTTCTTATTGGGACTAACTTCAACCCCAACAACACCCCTGGGATACTCTTGGACACATCGAACGAGGATGAAGCAAGGAACACCAACGGAAGGGATAAGGGCGCTATCCCAAAAAGAAATGCAAACCTGACGACAAGTTTGCAAGGTACTGTTCATTCTAAAGCCATTCATACTAAAAAATCTACTACAGAATGGCTTAAACGTGACTTTCATTTTAATGTTAGTAATGATGTTAATAGAAACAATGCTGGTACTGAAGACAATGAAAGTTATGCTATGAAAATTTCTAAATTGGATAAAATGTTATTGAAATACAGAACATTAAGTATCGAAAATGCTTATTTACAGGAATGTTTAGAGAGGGAAATTGTCCCTAAGGGCTTAAGGGTTTTTAAATTCCCAAACAATGTTCTTATTGGGTCCCACTTCCATGAATGTTTGCTTAAAGTTTTCAACAACTGTGGGTTGGAGGTTATTAAGTTAATTATGGAGGAGAATAATAGTAAACAGATGGAATTGGGGGAATCCATTGCAGTCCTGGACGCATGTATCACTACTGACTTAATGTATAGTATCAAAGAGGAAAACGACAGATACTTTTTAATGAGAAAGAATATAGATATGAAATGTGAGGAAGTGATACAGAGAAAATTGGGAAAATTGAAAAGGGATGTTATGGAGTATGAAAATCAAATAAGCTATCCTAAACCCAATTTTCAGACATACTATAATACACGTAAGGTGATGAGGAACAATAATCTAAAGAATGTAGATTATATGGATAGGCAAGGGACAAGAGAGGAATATGGAAAGAACACAGTATGTTATGACAATGATTTCCCCCCCATACAGAATAGAGAAAGTATACAGGAAGGCAACTACCATTATGGAGAAAATTTTCAGAAATGGGGGGGGAAAGGTGGCAGGGGAGATTTTATTAGATACCCCGAGCCCAAAGGACAATCAAATCGTACCTGATGACATACAAAGCAATACCGTCAAACACACCCATGATAATTTCACTATTTACAATTTTAGTTCACTTAATTTGAATCCAAACCATTTTTTATTATTAAGTAAAGGACTAAAGTATATACCAAAGAGTAGAGGGGATTTCACTCGTACAATTTTAGATGTTAAATTATTTACAAGAAAGATTAATTTGGAAGTAATGGCTTCCAAGATGGGCTTCAATAGAGAGGGAGGGGGTGAAAATACACTGAGAAGAAAGTCCATCTATAACCCACCACTATACCCTCAAATAAAAAATTTCGAAAACATTATGATTGATTTAGTAAGGACAAAATACAATGGTAGTTGGGTACAATACAATTTGAGTAAGGAAGAGAATGAAATTTTAAAAGAATTGAGTAGGAATACATCCTTGAGGGTTATGAAACCAGATAAGGGTGGGGGGATAGTCATTATGGACAAAATTTTGTACGAAGGAAAGATGAATACTATCCTAAAGGATGAAACGAAATACACAGGGGTATCATTAAACGAAATTAATGTAGCATACCATAGGGTTGATTCTATTCTACAAGATTTAATGGTAGAAAAAATAATAGATGAAAAAACTCTTAAATATTTGGAAGTTAAGAAACCTAGGGTAGCCACTATATTCGGAATACCGAAAATTCATAAAGATATGGCAGACCCACCCCTCAGACCTATTGTCTCGGCTGAGGGCTATTCTTTAATGGTCTGGCAATCTCGGAGACTAGGTTGCAGCGTGGTTCATCATTTTTTTAAAATCTGTGAAATAAACTTCTGTGGATCTCTTAACAGCGTGTCCAGGCACTTTTTTGGACTTAACAAAAATAAAGCAAGGCGACTGCATGTGTTTTGGCATAACTATGACTTCGTATTGTATCAAGGGCGTAACTTAAGTTATTCAGAGTATCTCAGAGTGTGTAAAAGTGCTTACAGTGTGTGATTATTACTGTGCATGTATTTTGAAGAGTTCATTGTGTGCAAGTGCGACTATTTCATGCAATACAGTCAAAGTATAGCTATTTTGAGAAAAAGTTTCTTGTGCTGGGTGTGTCTATTCATAAAGTGCTGCCATTACAGAATGCTTCTTGTACTGTACAGAGTTGCCTAGCAAAGTACTGCCCTTTTGGGGACATTTCAGTGTGCTGTATACAGTTATTCACAAAGTACAATTACTTCAAAAGTTATTGAGCTTTGGGCAACAAATGTTGAATTTATTCACATTGTGTAGTTGCTTGACATGTTTCTTACACTGATAAGAGTTGTTTTCTTGCAAAAAGACGACATTACAAGGGTGTTACAGTGCTCATGAATTACTCAGTTCCATCATAAAGTTCTCAAATGTTTCTTAAAGTGATGACTTTAGCAAGTGATATATATATATATATATATATATATATATATATATATATATATATAAAACTGTAGCATTTCTGTTTTTACCGATAATATTCTGAAAGTATCGAAAAGCCCGAGAAGTTTATTTTGCAAAGTCCAGTAAGGTATCAAAATGCCCGAGAAGTTTATTTTGCAAAGTCCAGTTATTCAAAAGTCTTACGAGTTCATTCATTCTCATAATTCTGATAAGCCCAATGAAAGTATAAGTTCAGACCATGAAGGCATTGGACAAGTACTGTTTATGCCAGAAACTTATGCATATGTGCATGTGTATATATTCATGCTTATTCAAAAACTCTTACCACTTGTGCTTGATCAGAACATTGCAGAGAAATGGAGAATATTTGAGCAAGAGTACAATATTTTCATACACAAACAACTTATGCAGATAGAGATGCAGGCACAAGGGCATTCATTTTGCTAAACCTAGCAGGGTCTGAGGCCATAGAAAAAGAGCATTCATTTGTGTATGCACCTGCAGTATATGAAGGAGAAGGTGCAGACTGCCATATTGTTATACAAGCTGAATCAAGGGAAGGCCCAGAGTGTCTGAAGTACAAGCTTAGATAAATGTAATGTCAGTGCACAATTTTTCAACCACTAGACTTGATGAGTTAAGAGATCACACTCAGACTGATCCAATTTCACAGACGCTCAATCACGATATTAATGTTTGATGGCCATCAAAGCAATCTAGTGTATCACCTGAGGTGCAAGCGTATTTTCCTTACAGAGATGAATTGTTGATGGAATATGGCATTATTCTTAAAGGTTCTAAAATTGTTGTTCCTACTTCCTTACAACAAGAATATATTCAGATTTTGCATTGTGGTCACCCAGGATCCACATCTACTACAAGAAGAGCAAGAGAGTTAGTATTTTGGCCTTCATTATCAAAAGACATTGATAGAGTTCTTTCTTCTTGTTCAGTATGCAATAGTACTAGACTGCATTTGCAAAGAGAACCACTTCAGCTAAGTCCATTTCCTGAACTACCTTGGTCTACTGTACCGAGTGATATCTTTGAGTGGAACAATCAACACTGCTTAGTTTTGGTAGACTCTTATTTGAATTGGTTTGAGATTGATCTTCTACCATACTGATCCCAAGGATATTGCCAATATCCTGGCAGATCAATTCAGTGCCAACTTCACCCCCCTGTCACATCCTAAACGGCCCATCTCAATACCGGAAGATTGCCAAATTCCAGTAATAATGGCCACACAGGTAAAAAACGCACTCTCTAAAGCTAAGAAAACAGCATTCATGGGACCAGATAACATACCAGTCTGTGTACTACATGAACTACAAAATGAACTGGCACCTCACTTAAGTGTCATGTTTAATCATAGCCTCACCTCAGGCTTTGTGCCCACTGAGTGGCGCACAGCTACAGTTATCCCACTCCATAAGGGGGAATCCACCTTGGATCCCAGGAACTACCACCCCATCAGTCTGATGAGCCTGATCTGCAAGGCCATAGAACGTATCATCATGGAACTTATAAACAAAGACATTGGCAACCTTCAAACACTGGACCCCACCCAGTTTGGGTTCGTGAAGGGCCGATCTTGTCTCCTGAACCTGATTGACTTCTTCAAATCAGTCTCCAGAGCCGTGGATGAGGGAACGGTGGTCCACATAGCCGATCTGGACCTCACCAAGGCCTTTGACACCATCCCCCACTCTGGAATCATAGACAGACTTACTAAGCTGAGCATTAATCCCTACGCCACTCGATGGGTTGCCAACTAGCTTACTGACAGAACCCAGGCTGTAAAAGTAGCAGACTCCAAATCCAGCTCCAGACAAGTGACAAGTGGAGTACCTCAGGGTTCAGTCCTGGGGCCGCTCTTGTTTGGCATCTACTTCTCTGAAGTACAGGCCAACACTAAGGGACTCTGGCCAACAAAGTTTGCAGATGACTGCAAACTGGGAGCCATTATTGAATCAAATTATCTGGATACTCTACAAAAGGGCCTTACAGAAACAGATGCTTGGTGCCAGAGCCATGGGTTCAAGCTCAATGCCAAGAAATGTACAGTTATCCCCTTTGGGAAAAAACATGTACCCATGAATTACCACATAGGTGGCAGTACACTAAACAACGAAAGTGTGATAAGAGACTTAGGGACACAGGTGTCTCACCTTCGATAACCACATCACCACAATAGTCAGGAAATCCTTCTATGTGGCACACCTCATCACTAAGAGCTTTTCATCCAGAAAAAAGGAGGTCATTGTCCCACTGTACTCATCCCTCATTAGACCCATTATTGAATACAACGCCCCATTTGGTATGTACCTCTCAAGACATCTGCAACATCTGGAAAGGCCACAGAAATACCTCACTAAAAGAATCACAGGCCTAAAGCAGATGCCCTACGTTGACCGCCTTAAAAACCTCCAGCTATACTCTGTCACATATCGTCTACTCAGAGGCAATCTCTGCTTAACATACAAGGCCATGTCAAACCCAGAGCTGTTGGACATGCTACACTTAAAGAAATCCTAATCCCTCAGAGCCACACGCTCCAGGGATCTAAACCTTGTTATCACAATAAACACAACATGCTGGAGGGATAGGTTCCTGACCCAGAGACTCCCCAGGCTCTGGAATAGACTGCCCATACATGTCAAGCAAAGCGCCTTTTTGGCCCTCTTCAAAAGGAACCGTGACGATTGGATGGGAGAAAGGAAATTCATCCCGGGGATCACGTTAGTCGTCTTGCTATACAGGGGTCCAGGGAAGTAAATAGTGTGGGAAGAAATAGCCAGGGAATTGTTATGGCTAGGCTTGTATAGGCCCTAGGGTCGATAGCCTAGTACCAACCTGTGAACCTCAACTACTGTTATTATGAAGTTGAAACGTCATTTCTCAGTTCATGGTAGTCCACACAAATTTTCTGACAATGGTACTCAAGTCACTAGCCAGTTGTTTCAGAAATTTGCAGAAGAATGAGACTTTGTACATGTCACTAGTAGCCCTGAATATCCACAGTCCAATGGTCTAGCTGAACATGCAGTACAGAGTGAAAAACAATTACACAAAAAGTCAAAGCGTGACAATACCGATGTATTCTTGAATTTGCTTAATCTCAGAAACATACCCCTTGATGATATTCTTGGCTCACCTGCTCAAAGACTACTTTCCAGGCATACTAGAACTATGCTACCTATTTCTTCAAGTTTGTTACAGCCTAAACCTAACAACACTAAAACCATCAGGGCTCAATTGTTTAAGAAGCGTGATATCCAGAAGTCTAGTTATGACAGATAGAGCAGACTACTTTGTCCATTGAGGGAAGGAGAGATGGTACGAATCCAGACAACAAAAGGTTTTGTTCGAATAGGACAGATTACAGGCATCTGTGCCAAGCCAAGATCCTACTTGGTAGATTTTGAAAGTGTGGAGTATAGGAGGAATTATAGACATCTTCCTGTACCAGAATCAACATCATTACAGTCACAACATTATTTCTGTGATGCAGACTCTAAATCAAAGAATGAGTCAGACACTGTTTCCAGACCAGAATGTGTTCAAAAGTCTGATTCTGTTCCAGAAAGTAATTTGAACATTCCACAGGTCAACCATTTTGCAGAAACTGTCCCAGTTGCTAAATCTAATTCACAGTTTTACATCACATGATATGGACAAATTTCAAAGCCTAGTGTGAAATACGCAGCAATGTTGACTTGATTGTATATGTGTACATATATATGTGTGTGTGTGTGTGTGTGTGTGTGTGTGTGTGTATTTAGTATTGCATAATGCATGTCTATGGATTACCTGTGATTTCTGCATACCAAATAATCTCATGACAAATTGCATGATCTATTTCTCAGAGGGAGATTGTAGATCAGAGTGTAAAGTGTGCACTATTTCTTTAAGAAGCATACGGGGCTGTATGTGCACATATAAATTCCACACACATGCAACCCCTAGTGCCATTTTGTAGAAGCAACCAGAGTGACCATGCATGATCGCAGTCGTTAGCTTGTATATAAGTTACTTAAGTTATAGTCAGTAAGCCTTTATAGTGATGTGTTTGTATAAAATAAAGCTGCTTGAACAGAACCTATGAAGACTCGTTTATTCATGTTCTAACATGAAAGTGACAGACCAGAATCTTGAAAACTAACTACTGTCTGCTTCAGAGAATGAAGACTGTGAATTAACTACTGTTGTCTGAACCAGAAAGTGTATCTAGCTCTTTAATACAGTTAATGAAGCCCATCCAGATACAATTCTGACTGTTATGGCTTCCTGTCATTTCTACTGCTGATTGGGTGACTGTAGTTTCATTGCATTTAAATGAAAGGAGCTAAGCTCAGATTTAATTGCATATCAGTACTAATGATCACATTCTGTGGATTTAAACACATCGAACACACTAGACCCCTCAAATTATAATTAGATTCCCCAGTACTCATATACATTGTCTCACCCACATGACTTAACATGCATTACCCCTAATCAGTTTTGGAATGCAGTTGTTGTCCCAGCTTTTAACATGTGCTGTTTAGCAAAGGAAGCAGTTCCCTTCGGTGCCATTTTAGCTTATATCAATAGTATCTACTTTAGGTTAATCACATCTACTTTAACCTGCATCAACTGCAATTTTTGTTTTCACCCAGTTCCCCCATTTAATCTCCATCAACCATTTACTCACTTTAGTCTCGGCTAATACATTCACAACATCTTGAGAAATTTCTCCTTTTTCATTTCCATCATTGTTCAGAAGAACCATAGCCAGGGTTGGCCGCAAGTTAATTTTCAGTTTCCTTTTTTCCCTTGACTTACCTGAAGCTCACTCAACTCCACTTACTCCACTACTCCCATTAGGGGGGGGAGAAGGTTTGGTATAATGGTTAAGGCTGAATACAATTGGATTTTAAGGTTGGATGCAGATAAGATCCCTGGGTTGAATGTGGCTGTAAGTATTAAGCCGATCTTGAAAAGTAAACAAATGACATTATAACGAAACTTGACAAATGAGACTATACTCTATGTCTCATAGAAATTATTAAGTCTTTAATCTTAATGTAATTATATTATTTTCAATTATAGGCTTAACAAATATTTGGTTGGATAAGCTGTGTTTCTTTGCGTTTGTCCTTGACAACGATACTATTAATCAAATGTAAAAGCTTTTAAGGAAATCATGGTGGTGCAGCAGTAGCGTTGTCACCTCACAGCAAGAGGTTCTCCCGTTCGATCCTCGGCTGGAGCTCCTTCTGTGTGGAGTCTGCATGTCCTCCCAGTGGTTGAGTGGCGTTCGAAAGACATGTGTGAATGGGCATGCCTTCATTGAAGGTTGGGCGTCAGGCTGGCATTTCGGCACCGTAAAAATCAACTGCCAGTCATTAGTGGACCGGCGTTCCGATGTTGCGACCCCTAACCGGGAATAGCTGAAAGAAGAACAACATTGAGCTGCTGCTTCATGTGATTTGTATAAATTGAGTGAATGTAGTGTTTTTTTTAATTTACGCCGAGGAAGGGATTTTTCCTGAAAGCTTTGTGATTTTTAATTGTTCTGATTAAATCTATTTATATCTCTCTGGCATTGTTAGTCCGGCATTTTCTGCAAGTATTACCAACTTTGTCTCAGATTCATGAGATAACAGTTTGAGAGTCATAAATACTTTTAAAAGCTGTTAGGCACTTCTTACTGCCAACTTTTTTTAATATGGTAACATACCTGAGAGGCTAAAATTCCTTGTGTATTACAAAGAACTATGTCTGGGTCTCCAGTCATAAAATATCCTTATGTGTTTGAGAAATAGATTCAAGAAATTCACCTTGAGTCCTTTTCTTGAGCACATAACCTGGTTATGATCAGAGACCCAGATATAATTCTCTATTTTGTGTGTCTTTAATGTGATTATTTTTTTCTAAGTTCTGAGTTTATCATATTTGAATCATAATAACTGAGTTTATTTATTGTTTCAGCAGTTTTAAGTGAAATATTCAGAGAAACTACTGTAACCGCACACAAAAAAGCAATGCATGCTTTTTTGAAATCTGCTTTAGATTAATTTAATGAATGCATGTGGATTCCAGTCATTTTTCTTGATACACATCTTTAAAAGAACTAATTATTTTCTAAGTTCTAACTAGTTTGTTATGTTTATATCTAAAGGGCAAATTTACTGTGTGCTTCTGCCTGCAGCTTTAACTAAAAGATTTATAGGATGTTACAACAGCACAAAAGATTAGTCACTATGACTTTATCATCTGTTTTATATTTATTTAATGAACAAATGTGGATTCTATTGTCATTATTGTAAATGGATGTTGTTGCTTATGTATATGACTGGAAGACACTGAATGCAGAACTGACCGATTTGCGTAAGACAATCTGACCTTTAAGTTAAGAACTGCATCACTAGAAAGGAACTGTGTGTATTCTGGGTTGTCAAACCTCTAATGAAAATATCCACAGTCATAGGTTAATACTAGGCTAACTGCCGTTGCAAGTCACTGTAAGCCTAGCCAATTATCCCTTGTGAGATTCAAACCCTGCACCTTGTGTTTGTAAGGCAAACACATTAACCATTAGGCCACCCTCCCAACCCTAAGTCACACTGATTACTTGCATTGATAGTATAAACAGACCTAGGCTATCTTCTTTCATGCTGCATTTGACTAGTAAAATGCAAAAGAAAAATAATGCAGCATTATAAGCAAGTAAATAGGTAGTGATTTACGTATTTTTTCTGTTTACTTATTTGTTAACTGAGTAATAACAGTCATCAAGTGATTTTTTTAACCATGACCTAGGCCAAAGGTGTAAGATAAGCCGATATTACAAAAATAATGTAATAATCAGATTTATCAAATGTATACAATATGAATACAGCCAGCAGGATCAGAGTAATGAAAGGCATAGCGAATATAAAAAGTACAAAGAAAAAAGATATTACTAGAAGAAAAAAACAAAACAAAACAAAAGCAAAATGGGGCAAAGAAGAAATACATGGATTGTATATATAATATTAATATATAATCTCTTGAAATAGCTGTGATTGCATAATAAAATGGAAACTACATGAAATAAGGTAGAATTTCTCTACAGTCACACTCATAAATACCTAAGCAGATGTTGGAAAAGAGTCACAGACATGGTTACTACACATTAAGGGCTAGTTAGATGAATAGTGCTTTTTTCCAAGGATCATTTCTTTATAGATTGCATTGTTTCTTCAGAGTAATGATGTACAAATAGCTTTCACTGTAGTTTATATGCTTTATAAATCTAGGTTTATACAGAACAGTGCATTTGTCCTACTATTGGCTAGCAAGTCCTTTAGAGATATTACACTATGTTATTTGCATCCATGTAGATGTTGGGTAGGAGTCACTCGACTGTAAGGTTAGGCCGCAGGAAATGGGACTCAAATGATTACAAAAATACTAAATGATTGCCAAGATAGTGATACATATCTGCAGCCAAATACATTGTGGAGTACAGAACCTATGAAAATGTACTACCTACCATGAAAAATTTTAAGACTTCAATTTATGGCAGCCAGTAATTATTCAATTCAAAGTGGAAAATGTACTTGAGATGCACCTGCATGTATGCAGCAGGCTTTGCATCCCTCCAGCAGTTCAACAAGGCACAGATTCACCAAAGTACTGTGCATCCAGCTGACCTTCCAATGGGTTGGGAGTTGGCATAATGGTTAAGGTGGTTACTTCATATACAAGCGATATGGGGTTTGATACCTAGCAGGGGAAATTGGCTAAGCTTAAAATGACCCACAAGGGTAGTTAGCCATGTACTTATGAACCTATAATACACTCAATAACTAGCTTATCATGCAACCTTCCTTCTAAAATGCTAGCTTCCTGCAACAGCCGCTACGGTCAGCAATTTTTACATTCATAAAGAAAAGCATATTCATTTATTTTGATGTATAGAGAGAGTGAAAAAAGATGTACACTTTCACCACTCCCACCTGATGAATATTGCTCTAAATTTGTCGTATACAACATGTGCACTGAACATACCTCTCAACTGTCCAGATTTTTGCCTCATATTTTTGGTCCATTTTTCATAAAAATGTGGTTTTCTAGCAAACTAGTGGCAAATCAGTTAAGAATTAAGTTGGAAAATAATGACAGACATTTGAGTTTCAGGCTTCATACCCTTCAGAAAATTCATGCCAATGCAAACTGTTATTCTGTCAACTTTCTAAGTTTGTAAGAGGAATATTTAAAAATTGTCCCTATTTTGGGGCTTTTGTCCTACTTTTATTTATGGCTTTGTCCAGATTTCTTGCTCCAAGAGGCTGAAAGGTATGGCACTGATTAATATGCAAATGAAATTACCACTAGACCATCTAATAATCCTCTACAAGCCTATTGGTACTTTGCTGGAAGGAACCATTTGGTTTACCTGTTATACTTGTTATTACTTTAATGTTAAAGTATCTTTACACTTTGCAAACTCTTTCTGTAACTCTGGGTACATAGGAAAGTTAAGGCAAGCATTAAGGGTTTAAATCTTGACCTTCAGTTACTGTTTATGTAAAGACCGCATGTTCTAACCATGTCTGAGAGTCTCCTCAGTACCCCAGTTTCATCTCACCTCCCAAAAAGATGCTGGTTGAATGGTTACTTTAAACTGTTTTAATACAGTGCATGTATCCTTGCCACGTTGGCCTAGGTTGTGACTGGAAGGGGTGCACAGAGCAGGTGAATGACAGAACCAACATCTTAATGCTTCATTTTTGTCGGTCTACAAAGTTAGATCCATGTTACTTTTATTAGATTATTTGTTGCAGTAGAGGAGTTGATATATAGGGAGTTTGAAGATCCATTTCAGAAACCTCTTAAATATTTTTGCAGCTGCCATACTAGTCTAGAACTGCTGCAACAGAAATTCCATATGTTTATGTAGCATCAAGCATTTAAATGCATTTGGCAACTACTGACTTTATTACTGAAAAAGACTTCGGCAATTCCTTTTGGTTTGATTAAATTTCTGTACTGAGCAGCAGAAAACTAAAAATGTTTGTCATTGTATACTAAACTTCTTGGCTTCTAGAGTTGAAATCAGTGCTATTCACACAGGCAATGTAGAGAGCATTTAACACAATACAGACAAATATGAAAAATTAATAAAAAACATCAGTCTGTATTATTCATTTAGGTGTTGTGGGCGATAAACTATAGAAGTTAATTTGGTTATAAAATGGACAACACCACAGATTTCTAACCTATACACAGCAGTCTTGCTTGACATATCAGAATATCTTTATTTGGTTGAATGGCATACGGCTGAGTTTCAAAGCATTGAACCCAAATGGATGTAAATGCATTTGTCTGAAACCTCTTTTTTAGTAGAAAACATCATAAAGTGAAAAGTACTTCTGACGATCCACCACTGGACCAGTAATCAAGGATTCTCAATCCTCACCGCTGGCAACAGTGAGGGACATACATTGGGAGGATAACAAGTACACACACAGTATTTCCAGATACAGCTATCATCTCATCACATACTGGGATTCAATGGTGTGGATATTGAACTCATGTAACCTGTAAACAGTGGTCACTAAGGAAGGTCTTTGTACTCTCAAGCAGCCACATGGTAGACATTCAGAATTTCTTTTTTGTTAGCTTAGTTAGTCAGGGAGAGCAGGCAAGGAGGTCAGTATAGGATTATAGCAAGCTGACAAGGAACCAATTGACTGAGATGTACCAAGCCAAAGAACTGGAGCAAGCCAATCTGACTAAAGGAAAAATGATAGCAGCCTTAACCATAGCTGCATCACAGACCAGCAGCCAGGAGGACATCCAGCCTGGCTTTGGAGATGTACAACTCTCAGAAAATGGACAGTTCTACTTTGCCTCAGAGGACTTAAAAATCCATCTGGAGTTAGAGACTTGAACTGGAGGCCAAACGGTTGGAACTAGAATCAACAGAGAGACAATAGCAGGAGAAACAAATGGAATTAGAAGCAGCAGAGATCCTGAGACCTCTGGAAGCTGAAGAAAATGAGAGGCAGAGGCAACACGAAAAGGAGATGCAGACTCTTCGCCAGGGTCATGGAGATAATGGGGAAGGGAATAACCGAACCCCAGAAGCAATAAAGGTCAGTAAACTTCTTCCACAATTTACAGAGGGTGATCATTTTGATAGTTTTATTCATATGTTTGAAAGGGTATGGAAACAGTATGTTGACCAAGGGCTCTGGGTACGGTTCCTAACCCCCTTATTCCATGGTAAAGCTGTAACTGCTGCTTATTGTCTGAGATTAATTGCTTAAATTGTAATACAGTTAAAAATTGTGTATTCGAGTATTTTAAGTTAACACCTGAAGCACCTAGAAAAAACTTTTGTGAGCATAAGTGCAAGGCAGATGAAATTGTGTGTGAATATATTGCTGAATTAAGCACTTATTTTCATAGGTGGGTGAGTGCATGTCAGGTCACCACTTTTGAAGGGCTGGCAGACCTTTGGGTGAGGGAACAATCCATTAGCACTTTCCCCGAGGACATGAGAATCTGGTTGGCAAATAGGAAATGTAATACCACAGATGAGATGGGGAAAAAGGGAGATCTATACCTAGCAAGCAGGGCATCACTGCACAGGAAAGGGATACCCAGTGCTGCACATGAGTATAAGGGAAAGCATGGCGGGCAGCCTAACCCCCCCCCCCAACAAAGACTGCCAGTAACAGGGTAAGCCACTGGTTCAGAAACATGGCCAGAATCAAGGGATGAATGTTTTAAATGTAACCAGTGGGGTCATGTAGCATATAGATGTCCACAGAAGCAAGGTGGGGAACAAAAGATGGGAGAGCAAGTAAGTGGGAATGGCAGAATGCCAGCAGTAAGTTGTCTGGAGACAACAAGGGTACCAAACTACCACAATAGGTTATATCCTATCTTAGTAGGTGGGAAACAGGCCACTGCTAAAACAGACGCAGCCTCTGACCTAACCATTGTGAAGCCTGCAATGGTTAAAGAGGAGCACTACTTGCTTGAGCAGTCTACTCCAGTCAGAGCTTTAGGAGGGACCCCATTCGAAATACCTTTGGCTAGGGTTCACCTTGGCAGGGAGGGTGGAAAAGGAAGCAAGCAAGTAGGTGTATTTGAGGATATCCCTGCAGATGTCCTTATAGGGAATGATTCTGATGATGCAGTACCTTGTGTGCATACAGTTACATGCAGTCAGGGTTGGAGACAAGCATGTGGGCATGGTAACCTGGGCAAGACCCAGACAGACCGCGCACTTGAAGCCAGGACTGGTGAGATGATTACTTCAGGGAGGGAGCTACCCTGTAGCAGTGAGACTGAAGGTGAGCCACAGCTGCTTGTGGGTACTGATGTTCTGCAAGGGCAGGAGTGAGTAGTAGTACTCAGGCTGACAGTGTGTCACTACTGTCAGAGGATACCAGACTTCCTGTGAAAGGGAGCTGGGAATGGTTACAAAGAGAGAGTTGAGAAAGGATTAGCTCTCAGACTGTACAGTACAAGGCTTGAGGGAGGTAGCCAGGGAGGCACCTGATTCTCAAGGAAAGGAGGAATCTGTATAGTGGGACAAAGAGTTAATATATAGAGAGTGGACCTCTGAGGGAGGGCTAGAGGGTGAGAGAATACAGCAGCCGGTACTTCCCAGAGCCTACCATCTGGCACATCTAGCCATAGCCCATGACATTCGCTTTGCAGGTCATATGGGCATAAAGCATACAAAGAAACATATTAGCCAGAACTTTTATTGGCCTGGGATTTCCAGGGATGTAACAGGGTACTGCAGGTCCTGTGAGCAGTGCCAAAAGGTAGACAAGGCAGGAGTCAAGGTAAAAGCTCCTCTGATGCCTTTGCTTGTGACTGAGGAGCCATTTCAGATGGTAGCTATGGATGTTGCAGGGCCTCTGAGTACCCCAAGTTCCACAGGGAATGAGTATATCCTAATGGTAGTAGTTTATGCTCCCAGATACCCCTGAGGCAGTGGCTCTGTCCTCCATTGAGGCAGAAAAGGTGCCAAAAGCTTTGTTAGAGATTTTCAGCAATGTAGGTTTCACAAAAGAAATACTTACTGACAGAGGTGCCAATTTCATGTCAGACCTGCTGGCTTGTCTGGGGAAGCACTGTGGGGTAAAGCACCTAAAAACCACCCCTACCATCCCTAGACTAATGGTCTGGTGGAATGGGTAAACTCTACACTAAAGACCATGCTACGGGCATTTGCAGACCAGTTTAAGAGGGAGTGGGATAAATATTTGCCCCATCTGTTGTTTGCTTAGAGAGAGGTGCCCCAGAAATCCACAGGTTTTCACCTTTTGAGTTGCTGTATGGGCATAGGGTGAAGGGACCTCTAGATTTGATTTGAGATGAGTGGGAGGTTAAGTGTGAATCCCACAAGGAGTTTGTTGTGGCATATGTCCTAAACCTCAGGACACGGCACAGGGAACTCAAGGGCTTGGCCCAGGAGAACTTGGCAGAAACCCAACAGCAGAAAAAGGTCTGGTATGACAGGAATGCTCGAGTTATGCTGTGAGTTATGAGTATGCTGTGTTATGAGTATGCTGTGGGTCAGCAGGTTATGGTTCTCATTCCTGTCGGACAAAATAAGCTGCAGGCAGCTTGGGAGGGACCCTTCAATGTGGTAAGGAAGGTCAGTGGTATTAACTACATGGAGGAACTACTGGACAGGTGGCAGGCGCACAAACTGTACCATGTTAACATGATGTAACCACAGGGAGACCCTTGTGCTACATATTTGCAGTAGGAGGCAGGAGGAGTCTGAGGGGGATCTATGGCTACAGCAAAATGCCAAGTTACTATGGTGAGGACTAGGACTGCATGCATATGATATGACAGTGCAGCATTGCACTTGGGTCAACAATGCAAAGGCAGCTGGGATGTCAAGACAGGGTGTGGGGTAATGTATTCCCAGATAGGCTCATCCCTCGTAAGCAACGTTTCTCAAGGGTCGCTTGAAAAACTAGCTTGAATCTTCGAAGTGGGGGGAGAAGTATGACAAAGGAGGTTACTGCCAGCACAGCTATCTGGAATTTTGTAAATAATTATATGTCATTTGTGAATATCAACATAATTTATATAAGATGTTTATGTTACAAAATTATTAGAACTGTATGTCATGTGTATATCAAACTGCTGGTACAGAAGTGTGTTTTAAAAAGGTTTTTGCAAAGTGCTATTTGAAATGTAACAACAGTGCCCTACTGGAAGAACAGAAATGTACATGCACTATTGTAACTGTTTAAATGCATATATTTTAACAGTGGAAACTCAATACAGGACTTTAACTTCAGAAAAATAACTAAAATTGAATTACTTTATGGCAATAAAATATGATATCTTTCAATTTTCATTGCAGCCAGAAACAGAGTCTATACTGAGAAGCTTTCTGTATTGTCTTCGGAGTGAACTAATTACTACCTTTAAAAGTATGATGGAATGCCATTGTTTTATGACTTCCAGCATCTGCCAAAGATCTGAGGTCTATGTATTTTCACAAGTAGATGCTAAATACTTCCAGCTCCAGCAGTAGGGGTTTCACCTGGGACAAAGTCAGATGACAAGAAATGATGTCTTTCTGTAAGCCAACCCAGCAATAATATATGAGATATTCATTTGAAAAAAGTCTCTTAGACAGAGTGTATTCTGTATTCTGTCTTGGACCTGGCAACTAGAAGATCCATTCACAACATCTG
This sequence comes from Protopterus annectens, assembly GCF_019279795.1. Classification (NCBI taxonomy): domain Eukaryota; kingdom Metazoa; phylum Chordata; order Ceratodontiformes; family Protopteridae; genus Protopterus; species Protopterus annectens. The sequence continues at coordinate 506,503,811 of NC_056743.1, forward strand.
CCTTGCTCTAAGGAAGTACATTTCTAGGGAGCAGTATAATTCTCTTAGATACTGTCAGGAACACAGCAAAGCTTAGTTTAGATATATTTATTTATTTATTTGAGACTGTCCTGCAATGTTGTTTTAAGCATTTCCAATGATTTTGAACTCTGATGTCACTGTGAATATATACAGAGTATTTTCTTGTTCTTTTATTATTTATTATTAAATATATTTAAACCTATCATTCTGGCTGATATGTGTAGAGATATTTAAGTTTTGAGAGTACTTGCATATTTATTTAGTGACAGTGTGTGTGCCACTACTAATAGTCTTGCTCTTGGTCAAAATTCCATTTGTATTAATAGTAATATTACACAGTAAGATTGGACACCCTTTGTTAAGGGCCTTAAGGTAGCTAATAAAGAGCTGGCTGGTGGCAGTGATAACTACCTTATAGTCTAGGCAAAAGGAGACATAGCTAGTAAACCTGTGCCAGCCTTTCCCATGTGTGTGTGTGCGTGTCAGCTACTAGGGCAGGGACACAAAGCACTGGCTGGACAGAGAGGGTGCTGGAGGTCTTGGCTTGGCCATCAGTTGAGATCTCAACTCTATACCTTTGCCAGTGAGGAGTCTTATTGGGGAGCTGGAGAAAGAGAGAGAAACCAGCCCCGGACTGACTATGGCCTCCCAGTGTACATCCCCCACTGTTGCCGGTGGTGAGGACTGAGGCTCCTTGATTACTGGTCCAGTGGTGGGTCATCACAGTAGTTATAGACAATTATTGACAGTGTGGTGGTAGTGAGTCTTGGTGTGTAGTCTTTTATCAGCAGTTCTACTGGCAGTGATTGTGTGTGGGGTCTTTCAGTAATTTACCCCAATATGTGGCTACAGCCCCCTGTAAAAAATATCTTTAAGGTACTCTTCACTGTATTGTGTTTTCTTTGGAATATAATTCAACAAAATGAGCTTCCATTCAAATGAATTTTCAACCATTTAGTTTCAGTGTTATGAGATTCACCCTTTTGCACCGAGTGACATACATCCAACTTACCGTAATGTAATCCTCTCCCCAAAAAAGTCTGATTTTTCTATGGGCTATATTACTGCTAATAATCAAGTAATTTGGCATATGCTATTTTGTGATTACTTCTGTATCTTTCTATCCCTACTGCATATTACCGTTGCCAATCAGCAAAGCAGCCAACATTCATCTCTGACAAGTGTATGATACCTGTGTGCATCTCATTATATTTGTAATGTTCAATGTTGTAAAAAAACTTATTACTCCACATGGTCAACAGTTAAACTCCCTGTTCACTTGTCCCTTTCTCTGAAGGAATGAAGGGTTCCTTCTTCTAGGGTTCCAACGTAGAAGTAACAAATGCATTAAATAGGCTGCCTGGGATGGAGAGCTGTTGATCTGCAGAAAAAGACACATTTGAACCAAAAAAAAATCATCATAAATGGGTTTCAAGAAGTCACTGTTCCTTCTTGAAATCCATCTTAAAAGAGTTTCAAGAAGTAACAGTGTCTTTTTAAGGAATGTTTCTTATTTTCAGTGTTAACATGAAGTCCTTGATGTCTTAAACAAAATATAGCTCAGGACTAAATAAAAACGAACCTCAGATTTCTTTCCTACTTTTCACTAACACAGATTTTTGACTTTTGAATTTCTAGATAAGTAGCACTTATTGTTTTTTGTACTTCACAGTGCTTGGCTATGTTCTCATAGCGGAAGGTACAAGTCTGCATGCCTCCATAGATAATCTTTGCGTGATCTGCCATGTCTGATGCACTTTTGAATATTGAGGCTTCATTTGACAACTGATGTGGTCATTTCATGATCACTGCAGGATCATCTCCTCTTCATCCAAGGTGTGCAGAGTTGGTCATATGGAGGTGAACTGTAAGGGACTGATTTTCAGGCTGTTTATCTTCATTTGTGACCTGCCTTGTGTTCCAACCAGTGACGGTTTTGGGTCTGTGATCTTGGTTCTCTGGGTTGTTGAATATTTTCTCAGGTCTTGTGTTTCTTAAGAGTTTTTACTTCTGTCTAAACTGTGGTATTTAAACTTGTGTCAGTTCTTTTTTTTAATAATTTTTTACCTCCTGGCTTATGACAGTCCAATTTTTTAATAATTCCCGCTTAATCTAGTTGTTTATGCTTCAGTTTAACATATGTTTCTTAATATCAGTTTTGTTCTACTGCATTTTCATTTTTCTGAATTTATATTTTTATTATCTATCTATATATATATATATATATATTTTTTTTATTTGCACAATACTTAGTTGAAAAGCACTTTCATAATCAAGTTCCAGTTCAATTAGCCTGAGGTCAATGTGGGATTACTCTTCTGCATGTCAATCTATGGATTTTCCAGAACTATCTGAACTGCAACGTAATCAAAGAGGGTCATCATTAGTTCTTACAGTGTCCAATATCCCAGATATTCTATAGAGGTTGTCCTAGAGTGGTATTGCTTTAACTGTTGTGGAAGTAACAGGTGCCACAACAGGGATGTTAAATATTCTTTATTCAGTACAACTAACAAGTCTTCACTATACACAGGTTCATAAATCTATATGCTGACATTCTTCCATGCTGCAGTTGGTGGCTCCTAAATCTGAAAAGGTGCACCCTTATTTTGTTGTCTGTGTCAGTTATTTTCCCTTTCAGTAAGCATTTCCATTAAATGACACCATTATATCTTTGTTCCTTAACTTTGTTAACATCACTCTCATCTTTTCCTTTCATACTTGATGCATTATTTGAAATGAATTATTTACGTTGCTATTGCATTTTCAATTTCTGCTTCTCTTTTTTAGTGTCAAGGCCCCTATGCCTTCATATTTTGCAATTACATCAAAACAGTCTTCTGCAACTTTATGTGCTTCTCCCGGTCTCTCACGCTTTCTCTTCCTCTCCCTTTTGTCTACAACAGGATGTCTTGGTAAGCAGTACGTAACATTTTATCTTCTGTTTTTGTGCTTCAGCATAATCTAGTGGGGCTGCAATCCCAGTGACCATCTGTCTTTTTTAAGTGGGTGGTTTTAATTTTTGTTTGTTAAAAATCATGTGTAACACATTTGGTCAGTGATTTATGCAAACTTTTGCCAAACAACCACATACAGAAATGTTTGCCTGCGTGTATTATTGTCAGTGCTAATTTTCCACGCTGAGACTATTTTTTTTCTACATCTGACAATAACTTGTTTTTTATAATCTATCATATTTCTGCATCCAAGAACTAGCATCAGCTGTTAATATTGTTTTACTTGTTGTGTCAGAAAATGATGCGGCTATCTCTGAGCTAAAACACCTTTTCTCCACTCTCATCACTTATTCTATTGTCAGATTTATTTTTATAATGGAATTTATTCCTGAAGTGTTAAAGAGCTATACTGTTGATCTAATAAGGTTAAGTACAAGTCCGATTCCTGACTTCATATGGAAAATTGCTTTTTTTAAATAAATATTCCCAGTTCTCCAGGAACCTTTGTAATTATGGGTGAGTTTCCTAGATTACAGATTACATTTCAGTTCTATCCATCATTTCTAACTTCTAGAAAATCTTTTCTAATTCTTTTTATGAGATGAAAAGGTATTTTTAAGTTGTACACTATACATGGATCTAGGTCTAGGGCAACTTGTGTTCTTCATCTTTTAAATACCATCTGAAAAGCTGCTATATTCCTTTTATTTATTATTTATTTTATTTATTTACATTTTTTGACCGGGAGTGTCCGACTGGACATAGGTCCATTTTCAGCGGAGGCCCGGGGAGAAAAGCTCCACAGCTAAAATAAACAGACAGTAGTTACATTGGATTACATAGCGATTAACAATTTAACATAGCAATTACTTACAACATATTTACAGATGAAGAACATAGTACATCAGTAGACAACTAGAATCTTTATCTGTGAAGTACATAACAGACATTAACAAATGTTACAAGAAGTTTCTGCTGTATAATAAGTACTAGGCTTATGAGCATCTGAGCTTGCTATAATCAAGGTAGTTAGTGGAGTGGAAAGAAAGGTAGTGGTTGGATGGGGTGGGTGATATTAGAGTGGGAGTTGCAAGGGCATAGCCAGCATGTTTTTAGGTGCGCTTTTAGTAAAGTCTTTAAGTGGGTGCATGATGGTATGGAGGTAATTGTGGGTGGAAGGGAGTTCCATAATTTGGCTATGGTGCAAGAGAATAGTGCTTCACCAGCAGAGTTATTGGCTTTAGTGATCTGCAAGTAATTTTTGTTGCTGGATCTTAGTGGTCTGGTGGTGCGATAGGGTTGGAGTAGATTCTGGAGGGATGGGACATTTAGTGGATGGTTTACTAGTTTGTGAGCGAGTGAGAGTTGATACCACTGAAGGAGGTGAGGGAGTTCAAGTCAGCCCAGTTCAGCAAGCGAGAGACAGTGGTGACTACGGTAGGATGCCCCTGTGGCGAATTTTGCGATTTTGTTGCAGCAGGTCTCTAGCTTGTTTAGATCACATTGCCTTAGGTTGGTATATATTGGAGACGCATAAAGTAGGGTGGAGATAAGGTGGGAATTTGCTATTGAAATCTTTGCTGCTTTGGTGAGAAATTGCTTATTTCTGTATAACGCTCCTAGTTTTTTTGTGGACTTTTTTTATGGTCATGGATATGTGAATGTCAAATTTTAGTTTATTGTCTATTTCCACTCCTAGCAATTTGGTGTGTTCAGTTGGGCATATAGTGGTGTTGTCTTTTGCTGTGATGTTAAAGTGAGAGTTGTTTTGAGTATGTTTGGTGGGTTGGAAGATGAGTAGTTTAGGTTTGTTTGGGTTGAGTATTAATTGGGCATCGGATAACCAAGTTTCAACAGAGGAAAAGGCTTCCTGTGTGACTTTTTGCAGTTTGGGTAGGGACTGGGCTAAGCAGATGATGGTTGAGTCATCTGCGTACTGTATGTGTGTGCCATGTTTGGTGGCAGAGGCTAGATTATTGGTGTAAACAGAGAAGAGTAGGGATCCAAGGATGGATCCTTGGGGAACCCCTATGGAGACAGGTAGTTGGGGAGATATGTCATTCTGCCATACAACGGATTGTTGGCGGTCAGACAAGTAACTCTGAAACCAGTTAGTGACTGATTGTGAGAAGGATGGGTTATTGAGGACAGAGGTAAGTTGTTTGTGTGGGACCATGTCAAATGCTTTAGATAGGTCTAGGAAAGTAGCAGAGGAGAGATAGCCATTGTTTTTATGCTGAAGGATAGTGTTAGCAAAGGAGAGTAAGGCAGTGGTGGTGCTATGGTTTAGTCGGAAACCATGCTGAGTACTAGAAAGGAGGTTGTTAGTAAGGAGGTAGTCTGAGACCTGAGAGTGTATGCATCTCTCTAGTATTTTGGAGAGTGGAGAGAGAATAGCTATGGGGCGGTAATTGCTTAGTTCTGTGGAGGGTCCGCCTTTGTGGAGGGGAATTATATGTGATACTTTCCACAGTGTGGGAACGTAACTTTCTGACACAGATCGGTTAATCAAGATGGATACTGGGTAGGCCAGAGCATCAGCTGCGATTTGTAGGTATTCACTTGGGAGGTTGTCTGCTGCTAATGTGGTGGGTTTAAGTTTAGTTAAGAGTTTTTTTATGTTGGAGGTAGGTACAAGAGAAAAAGAGAAGGCAGTCGGGAGATTACTAGTTGAAGATGTGGGTTGGAGGGGAGGGGGGTTGTATTGTTTAGCTAGTGATAGTATGGTTTGGGTGAAGTGTGTGTTGAATGAGGTAGCAATATTTTCTGAGGAGTGAGGGATGTTACGAGGAGGGGTACTGACTTTACCTGGGTGGAGGATGGAGTTTATGGAGGACCAGAATTGTTTGGGGCTGTGTTGTGAGGAGTCTAGGGCAGACTGGTAGTATTGGAATTTGGCCTGTTTTATTAGATTTTTGACTCTATTGCGTAGTTCTAGGAATTTCTGTCTAGTTGAGGGGGTTTTGGTTTTGCGCCAGTGCTCCCAGACTTTATCCCTGTTTTTCATTTCTGACATAGTGGTTTTCTGTAGCCATGGGGAGGGTTGTGCTTTGGTTCCGGAAAATCTTATGGTGGCATGGTAATTAAGGATGTTCAGGAAGGTAGTATTAAAAAATTCAACTGCGTCATCTAGACTGAGGTACTTTAGAGGATGCCAGTTACATTCTTTGAGGGATGAGATGAATGCGAGTGGGTTAAAGTTTATTTTTTTACTTATTTGATGGTAGAAGACAGGTTTAGCTTGGTATAGGTATTTTTTGAGTAGGAATGTTGGGGAGTGATCACTGAGGCTACCTGATAAGCAGCCTGTTATATATGACTGGGGCTCTTACTGACTAGTATCCAATCCAGGGTAGTGTGCTTGCTGGAGTTTTTACTTATTCTGGATGGTGACTGGATTAGTTGGGTGAAGCCATGAAGGTTTACATGATGGGTTGGATGGTTGCCAGAACAGGATTGCAAGTCAATATTGAAATCACCTAAAATGATAGTTTCTTGGGGGAGATGGTGGGTAGACCAGCTGAGGAGGTTTTCTAGTGGAGGGATGTTTTGGCCAGGTGTTAAGTAGCATCCAATTATGTTGATGGTTTTGTTTTGGTTTATTTTGAGTTTGGTATATATTATTTCTTCATTGCCTATTTGTGGAGCTGATGATTTTAAGAACTGGATGTTTAGATGCTGTTTAAATATTATAGCTACACAACCTCCTTTCTTGGTTAGCCGGTCTACTCTTAGTATGCCATAACCTGTAGGGAGTATTTGCTCACTGGTAATGTGAGGTTTTAGCCAGGTTTCTGTCAGGATGACTATATCTGGGGAGTACAAGTCTATGGTGGCATGGAGTTCATGGACTTTGTTGGATATACTTCTAATATTTAGGCTTAGTATAAGGAAGTCACTTGGCTTTCTATTGGCTATAATATGGGAGAAGTTGTGGTTTCTAGTCTGATTATGAGGACTGGGGTTGGAGATGGTAGGGCCAGGGTTGGGGTGGATGTCTCCACTTAGGGCTAGTTCTGATATGCATGAGGTTATTAGTTTTCTCAGTTTTTGAATGTGTTTGTTTATAAGGGAAACTTTATGATTGTGCTCTGTGGGTAATAGGTTTGGTGGGAGGGTTACTATGTTAAGTTGTAGGGATGCTTTATGTTTGAGTAATATAGTTGGCAGAATATGTGGGGGGTGCATAGGGATGGTTCTTGAGCTGGTGGGAGGGGAGCTGAGTGAGGGTGAGACATGAGTGGTGATGTGCGTAGTAGTAGTACAGTGGTAGTGGTTGAGTGGAGGAATGATGGAGCTTTGGCAGGATGTAAGATATGCAAGGAGAGTGCATGCAGTGAGCATAGGTAATGTATGTTTGTATATGTTAGTTGAGGAGGTGTGATAGTAGTGGGAAGATGGAGGAGGTAGTGTTGGGTTAGCGCTGTGGCTGGCTATTGGAAAGATGGGAGGGGTTTGTAAGTGCAATAAAGGTGGGACCACTTGGGGCGGGAGGGAATAGGGGGCAGGGTGGGGAGCGAAGCGGGTAGAGACCCTGTTAGTTGCTCGTATGAGGGGGCTGGAAACAATCAGTTAACAGAGTTAACTGATAAATGAACATATGATAGTGACAAGGGTGGATGTAGTTTTAAAAATGGTGCCTGCCACAGGTAATATTTATTAACTTTGGGATTGTCTTAAGGTAATAAACAGGGAAGGGGGAGGGGAGAACAAGGGTGTGAGCAGGCAGTTCTTTGTACTGCTGCTAATGAGCCAAAGCAAAGACAAGTTTGTGTTTAAGAAACAATCACAATTGATCAAGGACTGCTCTGAAACTGTAAGTCATTTCTTAACCATTTCTCAGGTGGAAAAACAGGATAACCTTGTATCAGTAGGCTACTGTGGTCTCAGTTTAAATTAACAAACACACAGTACTGATCAGTTATGGATACTATTTGCCAACAGAAGGGAATAAGAGAGAAAGTGGAAGAAGTGTGTGTGTGTGTGTGTGTGTGTGTGTGTGTGTGTGTGTGTGTGTGTGTGGTGGGGGAGGGATGCTTACAAGCCAAAGCAGAGTGCTCTCCAGGGGAAAATGAATATTGGCTCAAACAGGTAGATACATACTCAAAGTTATCTTTAGCTGTTTGCAGACAGTTCAGACCCGGACTGCGCTTTTCTTACAAGAATGATAAAGGTGGTACCGCAGTTGAATACTTAAGAGTGGTGTTAGGTTCAAAGTTAACTTTAGCTGTTTGCAGACAGTTCAGACCCGGATTGCGCTTTTCTTATAAGAATGATAAAGGTATTACCACAGTTGAATACTTAAGAGTGGTGTTAGGTTCAAAGTTAACTTTAGCTGTTTGCATACAGTTCAGACCCGGATTGCGCTTTTCTTATAAGAATGATAAAGGTGGTACCACAGTTGAATACTTAAGAGTGGTGTTAGGTTCAAGGTTAACTTTAGCTGTTTGCAGACAGTTCAGACCCGGACTGCGCTTTTCTTATAAGAATGATAAAGGTGGTACTGCAGTTGAATACTTAAGAGTGGTGTTAGGTTCAAAGTTAACTTTAGCTGTTTGCAGACAGTTCAGACCCGGACAACTTTTACATAGTTGAAGTCTATTTTGTGAATGTTACTGGTTATGTTGCTCAGCATATGTATCACTCCTAGTGTCATTCCTGTGGGGCAACTCAGAAGATTTTGCCTATGTCAAGTAGATTGAAAAGGGCTTTGCCATAATTGTTATGAACCTCAGCTTCTGCCTCAAAACAACCTTTCATAGTGACAGCTATAACTAAGTCTAGAAAGGTCCTCACATCTCTGTTCATCCGTTTTATCAATATCTATAGCCTTACATTGTCAACATTTTCCTATTTTATGCACAAAAGTATTATTCTTTCATACCATCTCTGTTTTTGACACATTGTACTATCTTGTGACACATTCTGTATTGTAAACTATTCTATTTCTATTTTGCTTGTCTTACATTTTTGTCACTGTACTGTTGCTTGCCATTTTTATTATTGGTTTTACAGAGTCTGTTAATTAATTATTTTTTTTTTTACTTTACATGTTTTTCTTTTTGTTGAACATAAACTAAAGTGTGGGACCCATCCTCCAAAATATTTGGAAGCTTTCTTGATTTCTGTTATATCCATCGCATTTATGTAAGTCTTTTAATTTGTAATCTTTTATCTCTTTCTTCTTCTTATTATTATTATCATCATACATTTCTTTCCTTCCTTCTTATCTATTTTACTAATGCTTAATGTTTCACATACTTCAATTTATTGGTTATATCTCAGTTTAGATAACCTTGTGAAGTCTAGAATTCTGATGTCGTATCTGTCTGCGGCAGTGTATTTCTTCTTATTCTTCCTACACATCATGCTTGTATAGTGTTGTGTGTGTGTGTGTGTGTGTGGACCTACTCTGAATTCTTGAAAAGCCAAAATGTCAAGACAGAAATGACAAAAGTTTACATTCACGTACATCCAGATTGTCATAAGTTTTCGCTGCAAAAAGAGTCAGTTGACCAATGTGATTAACTTTTTTCCACTGTAGTGCAATCTCAAAGATGGTATATTTAGTTGCGGGGGTTTGTTTGCTTTGATTTTTTTTTTTTTTTTTTTTTTTTTTTAAGTTTTGCTGGCTGATTGTTTACTTACCAGGGGAAAATTTATGATGATCTGGACGTTCGTGAATGTAAACTTTCGTTGTTTCCATCTTGCCATTTTGCAACTCGACGTTATGGTAATTTGTTATTTGACATAGATCCGTGCATGTGTATTTATTTATCTGTCAGTTCAAAGTTTCTTTTTAGTGTAATACATCCTCATGATCTCATACTCCTTATGCACAACAAATCTGAATTTATGCATTTCATACTGCAAATTCTTTTTGTCTAGAAGTGATTGCCTAGCCTTTCTCTAAGATCTTTAAATCTGTGGTCTGCATATGCCATTGCGTCATATATTTGGTAAACTTGTTATTCTTGCATGTGTAACAGTGTTTTCAGTCTTTGTTCACTGATTATATTAAGGACTGTGACATAAGTACCGAACCTGGGTAACCCATCTTTTCCCCTCTCACCCAGTATTCTGTGTAGTAAAGTCATTGTCAAACAAAGACAGTCTGGGTATATCAAGTCACATTTTTCTGTATGTTGTTTTTATTGCTTTACTAATGGGGGATTCCTTAATTTCTCCTCCCTAAGCATTTATACATCCTTCAGTATCACCTTTTTCTTATATACTTTGCTTGTTTTCTGCTTAAAGCAAACTAGAAATAATACTTAAAAGTATGTCTGCCTCTTTAGCAGTTTTATTGTAGCTGTCTTCAAGAAAATGCACACTGCTTCCTTTCAACATAACAAAATGGACATTTATTTAAATTTCAAAATAGTTTTAAATTCCTAGTAAAATGCATTTTAGTCATTACCAATTTATACCCTTTTATCTAATCTGCAATGCCAGTTTCCTAACGGTCAGGTAAAGGTCACTATAAAATCACTGGCACAATGCATTGACAAGGTGAACCACAAACCGGTATATAAAACAGCTGAAAATCAGTAGGTGTATATGGTAGGGGAACTACATATCCAGAGCAGGATTTCTCTTAATGACAACTAACTTATCTGAGGTAATTTTATGTTAAAAAGATTGCAATAAACCTTACTGAAACAGACACTTGATATGCAAGGGAGGTCTTTTCTAGAAAGAGAGACTAAGGTTGGGTAAGGTACCTGTTGCATCAGCTGGTATTGTTAATAAGGCAGCAATAGGTTTAGTTCTCAGGTGTTCATTTTACATGCAATAGTTCTGTTTAAGTGAAGAAGTTCAGAGAGTGCTGGCCCATTGATAGCACAAAGTGTAAACAGAGATCACCATTCAGGAATCTGTACAACACTGAGTAGAGGGATATAGGTTTTACTCCAACAGAGTAGCTAATGGTACGGAGACCTGAGATCTGAGGTTTTCCAGTAGACTTAGCTGCTGAGCAAGGCACATGCTGAAGGGTGCATTATATTTAATGAAAAAAAGTAACAATGCAGGAATAAAGTAAGACTAATTTCTTTTGACCTTCAGGAAATACCAAGAATGATTACCTGTGCAAGTTAGAAACATTTTCTAAACATGATAGAGACATGGAGAGTTTATTATCAAAACAGGTACCCATGTCCCTGATGACATACATACATAGGATCATAGGAGATTACTAGGCTATCAAGGTCATTTTAAGTCTAGCTATTTTATCCCAATGTAATACCATGAAAATGCTACTCTGTACCCAAGATTGCATTTAGTGATGACTGCCCATGTCCAGGAGTGTTGTGGGCACTACTCCCAGTAAGAATTTATGGTGCCCCATCCACTCGTCAAGGTTCCTCTTGAACAGTGTCCTAGAGGTGCTCTGTTTCACATGAATTCGTAGTCTGTTCCAAAGATGTAGCAGTTGCTGGGAGATAAATCTGTCCCTCCAGCATGTCCTATTTAAGTTGCAGGCCATATTTAGGTCCCTGGAACGGGTAGCCCTAGTCCCATTTGATTTATGAACTTGGAGCAAGTTTATTACGTTTGGGTCTTGGATTGCTCTGTAGGCCAGGCATAACTCTTCCCTAAGAAGTCTATAGGATACGGAGTATAGTGACAGGGGCTTTATTCGGTCTGTGTAAGGCACATGCTGGAGCCCCTTGATCTTCTTTATTAGAAACATTTGAGGTCTCTCCAGTTGCTGCAAGTGCTTTGTATGGTACATGTCGAATGGGGCATTACACTTAATTATAGGCTGGATTAGTACCTAGTATAGAGGGGTTACAACCTCTTTAGCTCTCAAAGCAATGCCTTTACTAATCAAATGTGCTATGTAGGACGCCTTCCTTACTACAGTAAACATATGGTGGTTGAAGTTAAGGTTGCAGTGAACCTGTGATCCCAGGTCCCTTACCACTTTGTGGGTACTTAGTTTATTGTTGATTTGATAGTGTGAAGGGACATTGTTTCTGCTGGAGGGATTGATGATGCATTTCTTTGCATTCCGTTTGAGACCATGACTAATACACCAGTTGTTGGTCTGGGTGACACCCTCCTGTAGTATACTGGCATCATTTGGGGATTCAGTGGTTGCACCTAGTTTGCAGTCGTCTGCAAACTTGGTCAGCCACAGCCCCTTAGTTTTTACCTGAACTTCTGGGAAGTATATACCAAACAGTAGGGGGTGCAGCACTGACCCCTATGGCTCCCCACTGGTAACAGGTCTGCTGGTTGATGTGGAGTCACCCACTTTGATAGTGTGTATCCGGTTTGTGAGCCAGTTGGCAACTCATCTTACAACAAAGGGGTTTACATTTAGTTTACTAAGCTTATCAATAATGCCTGAATGTGGGATTGTGTTAAAAGCCTTTGCCAAGTCGAGGTATGTTGTGTGGACAGGTTTGCCCTCATCGATGGCCCTGGTCACACTTTCAAAGAAGTCCACCAGTTTTAACAGGCAGGATCTGCCCTTGATGAAGCTGAATTAGGTAGGATCCAGTGTTTGGAGGTCACCTATGTCTATTTATGAGGTCCATAATGATACATTCCATGGCCTTACAGATGAGGCTGGTCAGACTTATGGGTCTGTAATTCCCCAGGTGTGTTGCTAAGCTACCTTTCTGGAGGGGAATAACAGTTGCTGTTCTCCATTCCACAGGAACAAAGTCTGAGGTTATACTATAATTGAAAAGGGTACTTAATGGTGATGCTAGTTCATGTTTTAGCCGGTTTAAAAGACAGCCTGTGATGTTGTCTGGTCCTATAGAGGCTGTGTTTTTTCCCTTGGACAAGGCTTTGAGGACCTGCTCTTCAGATATGTAGGGTGTGGAGAAGTTTGGGGTAAGGTTTGTGATAAGTTAGGAGGGGATAAGGGAGTGAAATTTTTACCAAACCTATCAGCTAGCAGGTTTGCTATCTCTGTGGGGTCAGTGTGTGTGTGATACCACTGGTCACTAGTTCTGCACATGCTTGGGTCCTACCGTTTAGGTTATGTACGTAGCTGTAAAAGCCCTTATGGTTTTCCTTGGCTGTACTTGCTAAGTTTCTCTAAAAGGAGCCCTTAGAGGATTTGACAAGCTGTCTTATTTGCCTGTTGAGGCTGAGGAGGGTGCTTTTCCATTTGATGGGACTTTGCCTTTGTTTTCTCAGACAGCAACTTTTTGCATTGATTGTAAAGTTTGTCGGTGCTAGATGTTCACCATGGCAGCTTGTTTTTACTTGAGGATCTAGCTTCAATTCTTTCTGGTACAGCTGAGTTTATACACTTATGCAAGTGATTGTACAGGGCTTTAGTGTAAGCTTCGGCATAGTTAGTAGTTTCAGTTTGGAGTGGGGCTTGGAATGCATTTATCCCTTCACCTAGGAGGGCATACTTTGCCTTGGTGAAGTTTTTTTTGTCTGATTTCACCTTTTATGAGTTCTGGTGTTAATACCAGCTCTAAAGTGACTGTTTTGTGGTCAGATTTAACTAATGAGTGTCTGATAGTTGTGACAGTGCATCTGTTTGACATGTTAGTGAGGACCAGATCTAGAATGTTTGTTCCTCTTGTCGGAGTATATACATATACATACATAAATATTTCAAGTACCCTTTTAGCCTGCCGATATACCAAAACACTTGTTCCCATTGTAAGTGTCCAGGCTGTTCTTAAAAATATCTAAACTAGCACTGGCTTGAATGTAATTTGGTAGTCTGTCCCATGTATCAGCTGCTCTCTCAGAGAACCAATTACTAAACGTATCATTCCTATAGAACCTTCTACACAGGTCGTCTGATGATTATCTACTACTTTTTGATAACCCCAAACATTCTCAGAGGTAGTTGTCTCTAAATGCCCTATATACCTAATTAAGATCTCCTCTTAGATATCTATAAGAGACACTGTACAAGTTCAAATATTTTAGTCTTTCATAATAACTTAAATTTTCACATCCATGGATGCTCTTGGTCTATTTCTGCTGTACTCTTTCCAGTTTACTCATGCCTGGTTTCTTATAAGGTTTCCGTATTGTTATGCCACACTTAAGTTTGGGTCTAATGTAACTAACAAAAATTACTTCACCATTTCTGATTTCCTAGACTATAAATCTTTTTATGCAACCTATAGTTCTATAACTACCATTAACCAAATTGGTTGATATGATTAGAAAAACTCAAAGATGGATCTACCCATATACCCAGGTCCTTAAATGAATCTTCAGTTTCAATCACTGTGTGCTGCATTATTTATTTGTTTATTTAACATTTGTTAACTGGGAAAGTCTGACTTGGAACAAAGCCAATTTTCAGCAGAGGCCTGGGGAGAAACACTTCAGATGCATGTCTTCGTAACGTGGGGGGAAACTGGGAAACCCACATGAATGCAGGTAGGACATGCAGACTCCACACAGAAGGCACCCCAGCCAAGAATCGAACTAGGAAACCTCTTGCTGCGAGGCGACAACACTACTGCTGCACCACTGTGCCATCCACTAAATATTCACCTTTCAATTTATGTCTTCCAAATCTCATATGCTTAGCTTCTGATGCATTTATCAGCATATTATTCTCCTGTGCCCAAATGGTCAATTTAGTAAAGTTCTTTTGCAGACATGCCCTATCTGTAACACATGTAATCAGTTTACCTAGTTTCAGGTCATCTGCACACAAATTGTAGAACACCTCAAATGAAAATATTAGGTCTGAAAGATACAATCTAAAAAAGTAAAGGCCAAGGACAGAGCCCTGCTGCATGACACTTGCCATGTCTCATTTGTAAGCCATGCAGCTATCAGCTTATCAAGAGTACAACAATACCTAGTAGTTATAATTTATTGATCAGACTTTTGTGTATGACCCCTGTCAACTGCTGAAGTTAAATCTATATAAATTACATCACAGCACAATTTTTTTGTTCATAGCTGTTATATTGTTATAGAACATCATGTTACACTATTTTCAGCATATGCACGGTATATGTGTCAGATTTCAGTGGAGTTTTATCTATTTGGCAAGTGATAATAATGCTAGATTTACCAAAGTAAATTATACTGCATCTTTGTGTTGAGGGTAAGGACATGATTAACGCACCAAGTATTTATTTAGTCTAGCCCTTGCTGGAAAATTTGAGTAACAGAATATGATTTGTCAACATCCCCTGTTTGCAATCATCAGCAAACTTAGCTAGGCATAGTCCCATGAGATCAGCTTTCATGCCTGATGAGCATATACAAAAAAGGAGGGTGCACAGAACAGAGGCCTGTTACATCACTAGTGATGTACTTCTGTCCTAAACATTATAGGTTCCGTCAGATGGACAATAACATATCCATCAGACTATATATGGGTTAATAATGCATTGGGAGAGTTTGTGAATGACCCCAGCATATGGGATATGTTGAAAGCCTTGGAAAAGTCAAGGTAGGCAGCATGGATTGTATGACTCATATCTGTGACTTCACTAACCCTTTTGAAGAGATGAAATAGGATGAACAGGGAAAATCGAGATTTTATGAGGCCAAAATGGTATGTAGCCAAGGATATAAGATTACTGATATTGCCGTTTTGTTAGTTTAGGCATGATATGTTCATTAGTCTTCCAAATAATACTAGTTACACTAATAAACCTGCAATTTTTATAGTCATCAGGAGGACCATTGTTATGGCAGGATATCTACCTCAAGGATTTAACCAGTAGAGGGACACAATTTAAAGAGCTAATGGAGGTCAGACTTGTTGCTTTTCACAAGATGTCTAGGGATATTTGCAGGATCTATGAAACTGGTATTTTTAATTTTGAAAAGTTCTGGAAGAACTAGTAATTTCAAGAAGGGAGGAGTGATGGGGAACAGAGGGCAGATAGAGGATGGATTGGGTAAAGTTGGTAGCAGTCTCATAAGATCAATTATCACAAGATAATTGGTTCATAAGAATATTAATGCTGTTACTGGAGTCAGAGAACGCAGGACCACTAAATGCAAGTTCAATACAGAATTATTGGCTACTTCTAAGTTGCCTAATCTTGCCGATGTCGGCCTTAGGTTTGTGTTTTAAATTGGTTGTATCCATAAGTTCATAGTTAGCCATAAATTTCCTTATGTCAAGTTTAAGAGACATATTAGCAGTTTTAAATCCCTTTAATAATGATGAAGTGGGCATCATTTTTATTGAGTTTGTTGATATAGGTTTAGTTTTAAACTTATCACTATGCTTACATCATATGGACACAGATGCCTCATACATCTATCCATGAGGGAGTAAAGTTTAAAGTAGGCAGCAGTCTCGGGTACATGCTTTGCTAGGGAGCTATAACATTTATGATCACCAATAAGTCTGTGACCCTCTTAAATGTAAAGGAGTTTTTAGGAGCTCTGAAGTAGTTTTTTTTCAGAAAGATCATCACAGCAAGATGATCTGATTTAAATTGGGACAGGATAACAATAAGACTGGTACAGTTGTTAGGAACATTTGGGAGGACAAGGCCTAAAAGATTAATACCTCCTTGTCAAATGTTTTGGCATGTACAAACTCTAGAAATCTCCGACCATGTTTATTGTTGGTAGTATACATTTCCCAATTTACATGTAAGCAGTTGAATTCATTCATAAGAAAGGTATTAGGTTCGATGGACACCTTTTCTAACTCCTTAAGGTATTCTGCGTGCTCTGAAGATGTCATAGATGGGGTTCTGTAACTGACTGCAATGTGATAACTAATTTTACAGTGTTCCAAATTTGCTTCACACGATGGGTCCCTATTAAATTGCTGAACGTTTCAAAAGTTCGAATGTCATATGGTGGACACCATATGATCAAACTGTGAAAAGTTCAAAGGTGAAAGGCAACAACTCTGTATGCGCAGAATGGGAAAATTTCCCTTTTCTGCACTGAAGTGCGCTCCCGGAGTTGGTATATTTAAGTAGGGGGGGTGGGGGGTACAGGGGGGCTTGCCACCTGTTCAGAGCATTAAGGTAAGTTTTTTTTTTATTTTTTTTTATTATATATTCAAGATTTCATGTTTCGCTCATATGTTGTTGAACATATGAGGTTTGAAATTTTGAAGCTTCGAATATATAATATAGACCCCACATGATATGGTGTGAGATGAGATTACAAATAAACATGGATTCTTCCATGCACTTTTCATTGGATCTAAATGTATATTAGACACTGCACCCTGGAATAGAGGGAGTGACATCACTGCACTGGAATTTGTCTTCTGTAATTACATAGTGCTGATGTCTTCAAGTTAAAGAAAGCCTCAAGTTCAGAAATTTAATTTTAGGCTTTTAGAATTAATCAGTGCTACCTTAATATTATCCAGATTAAAATTTGCTATGTAGGGATGTCTGTCTGGTGAATTCTGCCTAAATATCTCTTCATCAAATGGAGGACCCTTCTGCTGATTTTACAAACCACAGAAAAACTCTTCTGATTTCCATTTCTCACACACGACACTGAGCAACCCTTATTCACAATTGAAATGGCACTCAGGACCCTCATACCTGAGAAAGTTAACACTTCCTCCTGCCTTTATGAACTGTAGTTATCTGGAGCACTAACTGCAGCAGAAAAGGTCACACCCATGACCCAATCTACTCACTTTTTTCCATTCAAACTTTAGCTTTCAGTCTGACCATGCCCACGACTTACCTCAAAATGGAAAATATGGCTCTGCTTTTACATCCACTGCCCCTACATTTTGGACTTACATGCCAAAGCCCTATGACTGTTAGATTAATTCAGGACAGAGACAGGATGGGGGGGTATGAAGGGGCCAGTGACCCTGAAAATAAAGTGCTGCAGAATGTGATTGGGACATGCTGATCAATTGATAGTGTACTACCACAAGTGAGAAATGAATGCTTTTCTGGTTACGACTGAAACATATAGACTGTAAAGCACCTCAGAAGAAAATGTTAGGTCTGAAAGATATAATCTTTGAGCAAGTGGTTTGCCTTTTTTCTTTTTTTTTTTTTTTTTTTTTTTTTAACAAGAAAGAGTTTTTTTTTTTTTTTTTTTGATCCTCAAGTGAGAGAGTACCTTTTTTGGTCCCATCAAAGCTGACGTTGAGTTAGATCTGAAATCAGCTTAGGGTGATGGAATTGATAGTTACAGCTTTGATTTAGACTGACGCATGCTAAACACCTTCATTATAGAGGTAGCTTGTTAGTGAGGTATTTACACCCCCAAATAAAGTGCCATTCAGTATAGTCCAATAGACAGTCTTAAAGTACTTAATCTGTCTGGATTTGCCACTAAAGGTACTCAGTATATGTTTGAGAATAATCTATATAACTCTGTCTGCAAATAGTTCTTTCGTATGTTTATTAAAAAGTTCACTGTTCTCCAACATATGGGTGACTAGAACTGCATTCTACTCACTACTACTCTGTCACTATGTCTGTTCCACTCTTCATATACATATCTGGCATCATATCATGCCCACTTATCCTTACAATGTAGGCCTATGTCACGGCATTACCCTCATTACCAGTGCGCTGTATGCATGCATCAATATTCACACACAAAATCTCTGTGGTGTAGCTGTGTGACCTTGAGCAAGTCGCTTAACCAGGCAGTGCTTAGGGATAGACTGGAAATTTGGGCTAGACTCCTCAATGGTTCCTTGTACTGTGGGCCTGGTAACTATCCAAGAAACTAAGAACACTTGTCTTTACAATAAGAGCAGACTAGGGACAGGTCTGATTGCCAGTATCTCTACAGTGAATGCATTACATGTTCTACCACCACCCCATACATATAACACCACCTTAAAAAGGATCCAGTTATCTCTACATTATGGCCAGAATGAAGATGTATAACCCTTCTTGTTGTCACTCTACTACTAATCAAACACTAGTCCTACTGAAACTAACTCTTGTGTTTTCTAGTCTACTAATCCAGTTAATAATCTTTTGCAAATCCATCACTCCAACAAATATTCCAATACCCATCCAACCTCACCTCTTAATTCCTAAAGCAAATCAACTGTACGGCAATAGCCACTGTCATAAACGTCTCTTAAAGCCTACAACGGACTTTAGAGAGTTTAACATGCTCATTGTTTAGTTACGCTGCAACAGATGAGCTACTAAAGATGGCAGTATTGGCTACTGCAATACACTGAGCATTTTAGATTTGTATCACATCATCTTCTACACTGCATTAGAATGCTACATTAGGCAGATTATTATTAGTTACCTTTGTGATAAGTAGAATTTGAACACTGCAGTTGACCAAGATGATAGCATAACATAATGAATATGTTTACCATGATCACATTAATAATACACTCTATGTAGTTTGGTTTACTGATTTAGGGTAGGCATACATTTCTGTTCCCAAAGACTGTATTACTGATTAACTAACTACCTGTAACATATTTAGCTTATCTGTTTACGTTGTACATCTGTGACTTTATGTTGTTTACTGAATTCTGTCTTTGACATGAGGCACACCTGAAAAAGGTTATTTTGGGATCAGCACACCTTCCAAGTTAATAAATAACTTATTAAATGAAATCAGAATCTTCCAGACTACAAACAATTGGCACTAAAATAGAAAAATCACGTAGGGCAGTGAGGTTACAGGGATTTTGAGGGGGGTCCTAGTCTATTAAAATATAATTTTTTAACAGTCCGAATGACATTAAAATAAAAATTGTTTTGATCTCAACTAGTGACCTATGGATCTTTGTATAATGTCCCTGTTCCAAGGGAATGTTGTCTTCTTTTTATCTGACTGTAGTTTATGTTTAGTTATGGCTTTTCTTTCTATTTATTTTTATTATTTGAATTTGTTAACCACTGTACAGTACAGATCACAAATGACTAATTTCAGTTTATTGGTATTGAAGTAGTTATATTCTAGTTAATTTTCTTTTCACTAACAGTTTGTGCACACTTAAACACATTTAGTCTGGAACAACATGAAAACAGTAAATAAAATTATACATATATTTCTAGAAAAGTTTGTCTTCACAACTACAAAGCATATGTGGCCTGCTTAAATATATACTTTAAGATTTTGGAATACAGTTCATGAAAATAAAAATAGCAATAGATCTACAACAGAACAATTTTGCATATATATATATACACACATATATGGTATTACAAACTTTGCATTTACTTTTATAAGCCAACTGCTAATGAAAGAAAAAAAATAAAGCTTGCCAGGAAATGTGCATACTATCTTTTTCTCAGCCATCCCACTACATCAGAATTAATAATAGCCGTTTATCTTAATATGCACTTCTAGTTCAAATTATAAGCCAGGACCAATTATACTAAAAAAGAAGAAAAATCTTCCATTTGATTGTAGACGGTTATGAAAGAGTTTTGATAGCCTTCCTACCTCATACTATATAGGATCGCTTTTGGAAATTGTTGGAAGTTGTTTAATCGCATAATCTCTTTGCAGTGAATTAAATATCAATTGAAAGTACTTAAAGAATTGATATTTCGAACTATCAGAAATTGGTTCTTAAAGACAGCAATGTAAGTTATTACAATTTTGGGATGACACAACCTTGTCGAAGAGGGAGTTTCTCATCATTCACTAGGTTGTGTAACACAGAACTGTAATATTTGAGTACAGGGCCATGAGGTGCAGGACCTTGTCCTCCTACAATAACAACAATGCATTAATATTTTTAAGTATAATTTCCAAATTTGAAAACATGCTGATTCAGTAATTTCTTGGGATGTATGATTCACCAAACAATGATTCTGTGACTAAGAATCCCTCCCACAATTTGCAACTCCACTGCCATCCTTTTGACACAGTAGAACTATTTTACTTTGCCTCTTAGCCCTTTTTATACTTGACAATCCAAAGTGAAGACAAAGGTAGATGAGACCTGTTTGGTTTACAAAGTTCATCCCATTACTGTAATAAGGGAAATCGTTACTCCTTTGTATACCTTTTTATTGTATCTATAAACCATGCCCTTTCACTGTTGTAGATGATCGGAAAAGGAGCGGTCATATTCTTGCACAAATCCCCTCTTTTTGCTGTCAGTCTTAAATTCCAAATCCTACAGTTTACTCAGACAAGCATTTCTAAAAAATTCTTTATTTCCTTCTGGCTTCCCGTGTGCTTTTTTTCCAGCCTATAACCCCTCATCATTTGCAGCAGACTGTGTCCCTTTTACTGATTTGCCCAGCACGTATGTTATTTCTTCCTCCTACTTTCTTAAAAACACTGCGAAAGACAAATCAGCAGAGGATCGGTCTTATATTGCTGTCATATTCCTGCGGTGATGCCTTCATCCTCTGTGCAGACTAAAGTCCCACTATCTAGTCTTCGCATTATTGTAACATCACACCTTTTGTGAATGAATACTGGAACTGCAGGTAGCATACGAAAATTATAGCTAAGAAAAAGTGCATTAGAAAAGGTGTGGGCACATACTTTAAACACTGGTATCTCCAAATTCAAGTAGTTATTGTCTTATAACAGAGAACACATTAACTAAAGCAGCAAAGTCCATGGAAATCTTTCTTTCCTTACACTATAGTGTCATACTTCAATTTTCAGGCTCGTTTGCTTTCTTTCAAGCCAAGTCTGCCTAAACAAATTCCGCAATGAGTTATATGGAGACAGAGTAAGGTTTGACAAAGTACTGTGGCAATCAGTGATATGGATGTCTACCTCTGTTAAACATTAATGATGTTCCCTAAGTAATTTCACTACTGAGTAATTACATTCAATGGAAATCTTCCGCTGACACTCTTACCTGTCAACATGCATTCATATGGGAGAGTTTTCATAGAACAACTGTGAGTTTTTCAACAGTTTCTAGCTAATTTTAGGCCTAAGGGCATTGGGCGACTAGTCATTAACCAGCCAGGCAGCCTTCTTGGCAGTTCAGTAGTTCCATACACTAGATTTATCTTTGCCTTCAAGAATGAAATAGAAATATTTTTTCTCCGCTTTCACTTAAAACCTTTGTCATTCATACCATTTTCAGTATACTCTCTCATTTTACTTAATTGTAGCAACAAAATGTTGCCAATCTTATTTCACAATAATTTAAACACTTCTTTAAACATTTACATTTTTATAACTTATAATTTCTGCTCCACCTAGTACTGTATATAATCACTGACACACATACCAAATTTTTTCAACTTTTGAAACAGATGCCTCTGTGACTGAACGTTTGGTGCAGATAATTCAGACATATTCATTTTCTAAATCTAATGGTTTGAAAACATCCCTACAAAACTTTTTCTTTGCAAAAAGAACAGTGTCTAGATATTCATTATCCATTTCACTGAGCTGGACTCTTAAATGTTTAGCAACCATGTAAAGCTCAGCTGACAAATGTTAAGTATTTTTCATATGTTTCAGTGTATCATATTTATTTTAATCATTTTAATCATGCTACACACAACATATTTTGTTGCCAACAAACATTTTAACTTTCTTCCTTTTAACAGTTCCTTTCAGTGCCTCAGTATTAAGATTACGTTTCTGTTTAAAAGATAGCATCTTTATTCTAAAGGAAGACTTAAATAAATCTGTTGGCTAGCAATCTGTATTACGGATGGTGAGCCTCCGTATACTGCCAGAAGTATTAATATTAACTTTTCCTAATGAACACCCTTGATATTTCCAGATATCAATGTTTTCAATGAGGTGTTCATAAATCTTTCTATCAATCCAGTAGTCTATTGCCAAAGAGATCTGATTGTTCTATTCCTAAATCTAGATCCTTGGCAGAGCCGTACATTAACCAATGAAAGTTGGTCCACTATATTTTCTTGGAATATTTTGATACCATGGAATGAATGCATGGAATGCAGTTTAATCACAGGCTGCAAGAAAAATTAGGTTGATTACAGACACCAAGGCTTTACTTGAGGAGGCAGGATGATGAAGAATAATTTTAATCAGAAGGAAGCTATGTCAGGCCCTAATACAGAATATATGGGAAGAAATTTGAGATAATAGAAATAAAGTATACTTCCCAAATTTTACTACTGAAGAGAAAAAAGCAGAGGCAAAATAAGGGTAAGATATGGCCTTTCATTATAATCTAGACTTTAAGCTTCGTCTAGCAAGCAAAATGCATGCCATTAAATACATTATCAAAATAACAGGGATATTTTACATGGCAGTAAAGAACTTGTGCCCCTTATACATGAGTCTCTTCACTTTGTGTTAAAGGATCAAAATTACATTAAAGCTACATTGGAAAAGTATCCAAAGAAATACAGTGGAAGTACCTATCACAGAGTGGGCACAATTAAATGTGGCCTGTGCTCAAATAGTAAATACATTACAGAACCAGATATCTTTATTCATCCATTAATAAATTATATTTTCCATTTCTCCAAGCAGACTGTAATACAGCATATATTTTATACTCCACAGTGTGCATAATCTGTGGGGCTTTCTACATGTGCAAGGTATCAATAAACATTGTAAAACAATAGATCAGCAAACATGTGGGTTAAAAAAGGGAATAAAATAATGGCCAAGTTTCAGAAAAAAATGGTAATGCAGCCATGTAGTAAAAAATAGCTCAAAGATGTGTAATGTGGCCCAGCAGAGATTAAAGATTTAATAGGAGTGATGTTGTTTGCATATTGGGAGGGGGGCTATAGGGATGCTTCTGTAGAAAATGAGTTTATGAAAGAAGAATGAAATGCACAAAGAGTGGGCTGCAATCACAAGTCACATGACCACTTGGGCCGTGCAGCATACATGTTGCATAGTTATGATCATACTCATCCACATGTTTTCTGACATATTGCTATGGACATATCTGAAAGCCCAGATGAGGGCAACATAGTAAAGTCCCTGCTATGTGTATATTGAAAAAGAAAAGGAAATGAGTAGATATGATAGTCAGAAAGGAGGCAGAACAAGCAGGCATCAGAAAACACAGAATGACAATGGGAAAATGTAAGTGGTGTGGGGAGAGGTAAGAAATGTATATTTCTTTGCGGGACAGGCTGTCATTCTGCATTTTCTTCATCAGGCTAGAGGGAAATGGAAGCATATGGAAGGTATGGGTAAGAAGGAAGGTATACTATTGACATCAGGGACAGAGAAACTAATACAAAAGAATACAAACAAAGACGGGTGGTACTGACACAAATGGAGGCCCCAAAAGGAGAGACAAGAAAAGGTGGTGGAGGCAAGAGGTGCAGGGATGAACTGGACAACAAACTGGGAAGGAGACTGATGGACAAGAAAAGGGAACATAATGGAGGATAGCACAGGTAGGGTAAGGACTGACTACCAAGCTGCACATTGGTGTACCCTGCCAGAATTCAGTCACCTCCATGACTGCCCTCAAGGCTGGGGCTCAGATGCTGCTGGCCCCATGGTCGGGGAACATGCAAGTCTGCAAGTTGCACAAGGATGTGCTCCAGAGTGCCAATTCAGATGTCCAGATGCTGGTGCTTAACATCCTTCAATTGTCCTTCCTGTTCCTCCTACTTGGCACTTCTGTAGGATCCCTGTGAAGGCTGCCAGCCTAGCCAGATAGAATTTTATAGATAGTTCTATCATTTGTAAATATAAATGTTGAAATACAAACTTGCTTTCTTTAATGAAAGAATATGCTGTGAAATGTTGAACTTAAAACAATGTAGCAATATTGCCATCTGCTGTAAAGAAAGCTAAGTCAAGCATGTCTTGTCTGTCCTTTGAAATTAAAATTACCTCATGCTGTCCTTTGAAGTTAAAGATTCGGACTATTTCCGTCTGGGCTAGCACATTCTTTCTATTGTTTTAACCAAGAGTTAAATTTCTAGATTTAAACATGCAAATCATTTTTTATTGCCCTAGTTTCTGCCTAAGTGTAAAAGAATGTAGATGCAGTTTCTGTTGGCCTGGGAACACCAGGAAAGTGAAAGAATGATGTAATGTTTATCAGAACTGCAATTTCAATTTAAACAGAGAGAATCAGAAGGCATTAAGCATTTTTGTCTTGATCATCCAACTCACAGCACTCTTCCTGTTGTCTTATGTAAGTTATCTTAGACTTGTGTTTTCTTTTAGGGATAGTTAGAAACTAGAAAGATTAGACTAAGTGTTTTTCTGTGATGTCAGAACTGTACTACTGAATTATTTTAATTATTTCTATGTGATCTCTGAACTCCTGACTAGCTCTGTGTAGTAAAAAGTATTGTCTTGTGTTTTTATTATTTATTATTAAATATTTTAAACCCTTTCAACTGTGGCTGTTTTGTGTAGAGATAATTTAAGCTCTAGAGTACATTGCATATTTATAGTGATTACTATACCAAGTTACTCTAATAAGCCATGACTGTTTAGTCACATCTACCAATTGGATAATAATATTGCAAAGTAATAATTGGACACCCTTTTAAGGGCCTTTGAGTAGCTGATAAATATTATCTGGGTGGTGGCAGGGTACTGTACTACCATATAGTCTGGAAAAGGGGGCACAGCTGGAGAACCTGTGCCAGCCTTCCCCAGGAATGTCTGTTTTGTTGTATAAACTTATCTCAAAGTGTGGATGTCAGCTACTTGGGCAGGGACACAAAGCACTGGTTGGACAGAGAGGGTGCTGGAGATTGTAGCTTTCCTAGCTAGGGTGAGATCTGGACCCTATAGCTGTGCTAGTGGGGAGTCTTATTAGGGACCTGGGGAGCAACCAGCCCCAGACTAACTGTGATCTCTGTGTGCTCTTAAGGGAAATTGCACTTTACTGTGTGTATTTGTTATCCTTTCCTCATATATGAGACACCCTCTCTGGCGTTAGTGGTAAGGATTGAGGCTCCTTGATTACTGGGCCAGGGCACGGGTGTCACATTTGTGTTTGGCAGTGGTGGGATATCCACATCACATATTAATTAGTTGGTAAATACTAATTGGCTTGTAGTGGTGTGGGTAGAGTGAATCCTGTAGCTTGTGTAGAGTGAGCTTTGAAGGTGTTTTGTACTCTAAATCAGCCATGCAGTGAATACTCAGAGTTCAGAACACAATTGTTTTATTTCTTTTGTTAGCTTAGGTAGTCAGGGTGAGCAGGCAGCATGTCAGCAGAAGAGTATGGAAAGCTGACAAGGAGCCAGCTGGTGGAGATGTGCCAGGCTAGGGGACTGGTGCATGGAAACCTGACTAAGGAAGACCTGATTGCAGCCTTGGTTACAGCTGCATCAGAAACAGCAAACAGGAGGACAAACAGACTGGCAGTGGAGATATAATACCCTTGGAGAATGGACAGCTCAACCTTTCTGCAATGGACTTAACAATCCAGCTGGAGCTAGAGAGACTTGAGTTGGAGGCCAGGCATTTGGAAATGGAAGGAGCTAAGAGAATGAGGAGTCTACAGGCTGAGGAGAACAATACGTCTGGAGGCTGAGGAAAAGGAAAGGCAGAGGCAGCATGAGAAAGAGATGCTGACTCTTCACCAGAGTCATGGAGGTAATGGGGAAGGGAGTAACTGGACCCAGGAAGCATAAAAGGTCAGTAAATTTCTTCCGCAGTTTAAAGAGGGGGATAATTTTGATAGTTTCATTCATATGTTTGAGAGGGTATTTAAACAGTATGAAGTTGACCAAGGGCTCTGGGTACAGTTCCTGACCCCCTTAAATGTCTGATGCTGCATGTTTTGATTATACTGCTATTAAGAAATGTCTTCTAGAACTGTTTAAGCTAACACCTGAAACATATAGGAAAAAGGTTAGTGAGCACAGATGCAAGGCAGATGAAAGTGTGTGTGAATATGTTGCTGAATTGAGCACTTATTTCCATAGGTGGGTGAGTGGATATCAGGTCACCACTTTTGAAGGGCTGGCAGACCTTTTGGTGAGGGAACAAGCCCTTAGCACTTTGCCTGAGGACATGAGGATCTGGTTAGCTGATAGACAATGTGCTACTTCAGATGAGTTGGGGAAGAAGGGAGACATATACCTGGCAAGCATGGCAGCCCTGCACAGGAAGGGGACCCCCAGTACTGCTCATGGGTCTAAAGGAACCCATGGTGGGCAGCACAGACTGCCACAACAGAATCTGCCAGTAGTAGGGGAAGCCACTAGTCTAGGTATACATCCAGGAGCTAGGGTTAAATGTTTTAAATGCAACCAGTGGGGGCATGTGGCATACAGGTGTCCACAGAGGCAAGGTGGGGAACAAAAGGTGAGGGAGCCCGTAAGTGGGAAAGACAAAATTTCAATAGTAGATTGTCTTGAGACAACAGGGGTACTAAACTACCATCCTGCAGATGTCCTGATAGGGAAGGATTTGGATGAGGCAGTACTATGCACTTATGCAGTTACATGCAGTCAGGCTAGGAGACAAGCATGTGGGTCTGGTAGCCTGGGGGAGATCCAGACAGACTGCATACTTGTATCCAGGACTGGTGAGGTGGTTGCTTCAGGAAGGAAGCTATGTAGTAGCAGTGAGACTGAATGTGATCCACAGCTGCTTGTGAGTACTGATGTTCCTTTGGACAAAGTGACTGCAAAGGTAGAGGTGAGTAGTAGTACCCATGCTGACAGTGAGGCACCACTGTCAGAGGATGCCAGAATTCCTGTGGAAGGGGAGCTGGGAAGGGTTACAAGGAGAGAGTTAAAACAGGCTCATATCTCAGACCCTACACTGTAAGGCCTGAGGCAAGTAGCTAGGGAGGCACCTGATTCTCAAGAAAAGGGGGAATCTGTATACTGGGACAAAGGGTTACTATACAGAGAGTGGACCCCTGAGGGAGAGCTAGAAGGAGAGAGAGTACAGCAGTTGGTAGTGCCTACAGCCTATTGTCTGGCTCTTCTAGCCATAGCCCATGATATTCCCTTTGCAGGTCATATGGGCATAAAACGTACAAAAATGCATATTATGCAGAACTTATATTGGCCTGGAATTTTCAGAAATGTAACAGGGTACTGCAGGACATGTGAGCAGTGCCAAAAGGTAGGCAAGGCAGGAGACAAGATGAGAGTTCCTTTGTTGCCTTTGTCTGTGACTGAGGAGCCATTTCAGAGGGTAGCTATGGATATTGTGGGTCCTCTGAGTACCCCAAGTTCCACAGGGAAAAAGTATATCCTAGTGGTAGTGGATTATGCTACATGATACCCTGAGGCAGTGGCTTTGTCCTCCACTGAGGCAAAGAAGGTGGCAAATGCTTTGTTAGAGATTTTCAGCAGGGTAGGTTTCCCAAAAGAAATACTGACTGACAGAGGTGCCAATTTCATGTCAGATATGCTGGATTGTCTGTGAAAGTCCTGTGGGGTGAAGCACATGAAGACCACCCCCTACCATCCCCAGACTAATGGTCTTGTTGAGAGGTTAAACTCTACAATCAAGTCCATGCTACAGGCATTTGCTGATCAGTTTAAGAGGGAATGGGACAAATATTTGCCCCATTTGTTGTTTGCTTATAGAGAGGTTCCCCAGGAATCCACAGGTTTTTCACCCTTTGAGTTGCTGTATGGGCATAGGGTGAGGGGACCTCTAGATTTAATTTGAGATGAGTGGGAAGGTGAGTGCGAGTCTCACAAGGAGTATGTTGTGGCATACATCCTAAACCTCAGGACAAGGCTCTGGGGACTCATGGGCTTTGCCCAGGAGAACCTGGCAGAAGCCCAGCAATGGAAAAATGTGTGGCATGACAGGAATGCTCAAGCTAGAGAGTATGCTGTGAGGCATCAGGTAATGGTTCTCATTCCTGTCAGACACAATAAGCTGCAAGCAGCTTGGGAGGAACCCTACAAGGTGGTAAGAAAGGTAAGTGGAACTGCTAGGCAGAAGGCAGGGGCACAAATTGTACCATGTTAACATGATGAAACCTTACCATGATAGGGAGGCCCTTGTGGTGAGCATTTGCAGTGGATTGCAGGAGGAGTCTGAGGGAGATCTGGGGACTAATCTTCTCAGTGAGGCTTGGGCTGACCTCAGTGGAAGGGGTAGCAATATCCCAGCAGCTATCTCCTACCCAGGCTTGAGAAATTTGAGCAGTGTTGCAGGAATTTGGGGACATGTTCACTGGGAAACCAGGGTGCACCCACCTGGTGCAGCACCAGGTGGATACAGGACCCCAAAGGTCTATTAGGCAGGCCCCTTATAGAGTGCCTGAGAGGGTCAAACAGACTCTGAGGGAGGAGGTTCAGGAGATGTCAGAACTAGGGGTGATTCAAGATTCCAACGGTCCCTGGCCCACCCTAGTGGTGCTGGTGCCAAAGAAGGATGGCAGCACCAGGTTCTGTGTGGCCTGCAGGAAATTAAATAGTCACACAGATTTGGATGCTTACCCCATGCCTAGGACAGATGAGGCCCTAGAGCAGCTGGGTGGGCTAAGTATCTTACAACCATTGATCTAACCAAGGGTTACTGGCAATTGCCCTTGACTCCCAGTGCTAGAGAGAAGTCATCCTTTGTGACTCCTTTTGACTTGTATGAGTTCACAAAGATACCTTTTGGGATGAAGAATGCCCCAGCAACTTTCCAGAGGCTGGTAGATCATATCCTAGCAGTAGCAGGAGGATTTAACCTTGCTTACCTAGATATTGCCATCTACAGCCATTCCTGGCCAGAGCACCTTCAGCATGTCAGGGAGGTGCTGGGCAGTCTACAGACGGCAGGGTTGACCATTAAGCCGAGCAAATGTCCGGTGGGTATGACGGAGGTCTCCTACCTAGAACATAGAGTGGGGAATAGTAAGATAAAGCCAGAACCTGCCAAAGTGGAAGCCATTCAGGCATGGCCTGCACCTGTTACTAAAAAGCAGGTGAGGGCATTTTTAGGGACAGCAGGGTACTACAGAATGTTCGTCCCAAGTTATAATACCATAGCTGCTCCCCTCACAGACCTGACAAGGATGAACAGGCCAGATAAGGTAGTGTGGACCCCAGTATGTGAGCAAGCATTTCAGAAGCATAAAGAAGTTTTGGGAGGACCCCCTGTGTTAGCCAGACCAGATTACAGCAAAGAATTTGTTGTGCAGATGGATGCTTCAAACCATGGGGTGGGGGCTGTACTTAGCCAGATTTTTTCAGAGGGAGAAGAGCATCCAGTGGTTTATCTCAGTTGTAGGCTCCAACCCAGGGAGGAATGGTATGCAGCTGTAGAAAAGGAATGTCTAGCCATAGTGTGGGCACTGTAAAAGCTTCAGCCTTATCTGTATGGAAGGAAATAAACTGCTATGACAGATCACAACCCCCTAACATGGTTAAACAGAACCAGCCAGCAAAATGCCAATTTGCTAAGATGGAGCCCAGGGTTGCAAGCATATATGTCAGTGCAGCACCACAGTGGGGTTAGCAATGCCAATGCAGATGGGCTCTCAAGATAGGGAATGGGATGAGGTACATTCAAATAGACCTAACCCTCTCAAGTGGCATTTCTCAAGGGTCACTTGAAAAA
This sequence comes from Protopterus annectens, assembly GCF_019279795.1. Classification (NCBI taxonomy): domain Eukaryota; kingdom Metazoa; phylum Chordata; order Ceratodontiformes; family Protopteridae; genus Protopterus; species Protopterus annectens. The sequence continues at coordinate 506,534,125 of NC_056743.1, forward strand.
CTAGCTTGAGTTCTCCAAGGGGGAGAAATGTAAAGGCTGCCAGCCCAGCCAGATAGAATTTTATAGATAATTCTATCATTTGTAAATATGAATATGAAATACAAACTTATTTTCTTAAATGAAAGAATATGCTTTGAAATGTTGAGCTTAAAACAATGTAGCAACATTGCCATCTGCTGTAAAGAAAGCTAAGTCAAGCATGTCTTGTCTGTCCTTAGAAATTAAAATTACTTCATGCTGTCCTTTGAAGTTAAAGATTCAGCGTCATTCCATCTGGGCTAGCACATTCTTTCGATTGTTGTAACCAAGAGTTAGATTGCTAGATTTAATCATGCAAATGTATTTTTATTGTCCTGGTTTCTGCCTAAGTGTAAAAGAATGTAGATGCAGTTTCTGTTGGCCTGGGAACACCAGGAAAGTGAAAGAATGATGTAATGTTTATCAGAACTGCAATTTCAATTTAAACAGAGAGAATCAGAAGGCATTAAGCATTTTTGTCTTGATCATCCAACTCACAGCACTCTTCCTGTTGTCTTATGTAAGTTATCTTAGACTTGTGTTTTCTTTTAGGGATAGTTAGAAACTAGAAAGATTAGACTAAGTGTTTTTCTGTGATGTCAGAACTGTACTACTGAATTATTTTAATTATTTCTATGTGATCTCTGAACTCCTGACTAGCTCTGTGTAGTAAAAAGTATTGTCTTGTGTTTTTATTATTTATTATTAAATATTTTAAACCCTTTCAACTGTGGCTGTTTTGTGTAGAGATAATTTAAGCTCTAGAGTACATTGCATATTTATAGTGATTCCTATACCAAGTCACTCTAATAAGCCATGACTGTTTAGTCACATCTACCAATTGGATAATAATATTGCAAAGTAATAATTGGACACCCTTTTAAGGGCCTTTGAGTAGCTGATAAATATTATCTGGGTGGTGGCAGGGTACTACCATATAGTCTGGAAAAGGGGGCACAGCTGGAGATCCTGTGCCAGCCTTCCCCAGGAATGTCTGTTTTGTTGTATAAACTTATCTCAAAGTGTGGATGTCAGCTACTTGGGCAGGGACACAAAGCACTGGTTGGACAGAGAGGGTGCTGGAGATTGTAGCTTTCCTAGCTAGGGTGAGATCTGGACCCTATAGCTGTGCTAGTGGGGAGTCTTATTAGGGACCTGGGGAGCAACCAGCCCCAGACTAACTGTGATCTCTGTGTGCTCTTAAGGGAAATTGCACTTTACTGTGTGTATTTGTTATCCTTTCCTCATATATGAGACACCCTCTCTGGCGTTAGTGGTAAGGATTGAGGCTCCTTGATTACTGGGCCAGGGCACGGTGTCACATTTGTGTTTGGCAGTGGTGGGATATCCACATCACATATTAATTAGTTGGTAAATACTAATTGGCTTGTAGTGGTGTGGGTAGAGTGAATCCTGTAGCTTGTGTAGAGTGAGCTTTGAAGGTGTTTTGTACTCTAAATCAGCCATGCAGTGAATACTCAGAGTTCAGAACACAATTGTTTTATTTCTTTTGTTAGCTTAGGTAGTCAGGGTGAGCAGGCAGCATGTCAGCAGAAGAGTATGGAAAGCTGACAAGGAGCCAGCTGGTGGAGATGTGCCAGGCTAGGGGACTGGTGCATGGAAACCTGACTAAGGAAGACCTGATTGCAGCCTTGGTTACAGCTGCATCAGAAACAGCAAACAGGAGGACAAACAGACTGGCAGTGGAGATATAATACCCTTGGAGAATGGACAGCTCAACCTTTCTGCAATGGACTTAACAATCCAGCTGGAGCTAGAGAGACTTGAGTTGGAGGCCAGGCATTTGGAAATGGAAGGAGCTAAGAGAATGAGGAGTCTACAGGCTGAGGAGAACAATAAACTGCTACGTCTGGAGGCTGAGGAAAAGGAAAGGCAGAGGCAGCATGAGAAAGAGATGCTGACTCTTCACCAGAGTCATGGAGGTAATGGGGAAGGGAGTAACTGGACCCAGGAAGCATAAAAGGTCAGTAAATTTCTTCCGCAGTTTAAAGAGGGGGATAATTTTGATAGTTTCATTCATATGTTTGAGAGGGTATTTAAACAGTATGAAGTTGACCAAGGGCTCTGGGTACAGTTCCTGACCCCCTTAAATGTCTGATGCTGCATGTTTTGATTATACTGCTATTAAGAAATGTCTTCTAGAACTGTTTAAGCTAACACCTGAAACATATAGGAAAAAGGTTAGTGAGCACAGATGCAAGGCAGATGAAAGTGTGTGTGAATATGTTGCTGAATTGAGCACTTATTTCCATAGGTGGGTGAGTGGATATCAGGTCACCACTTTTGAAGGGCTGGCAGACCTTTTGGTGAGGGAACAAGCCCTTAGCACTTTGCCTGAGGACATGAGGATCTGGTTAGCTGATAGACAATGTGCTACTTCAGATGAGTTGGGGAAGAAGGGAGACATATACCTGGCAAGCATGGCAGCCCTGCACAGGAAGGGGACCCCCAGTACTGCTCATGGGTCTAAAGGAACCCATGGTGGGCAGCACAGTCTGCCACAACAGAATCTGCCAGTAGCAGGGGAAGCCACTAGTCTAGGTATACATCCAGGAGCTAGGGTTAAATGTTTTAAATGCAACCAGTGGGGGCATGTGGCATACAGGTGTCCACAGAGGCAAGGTGGGGAACAAAAGGTGAGGGAGCCCGTAAGTGGGAAAGACAAAATTCCAATAGTAGACTGTCTTGAGACAACAGGGGTACTAAACTACCATCCTGCAGATGTCCTGATAGGGAAGGATTTGGATGAGGCAGTACTATGCACTTATGCAGTTACATGCAGTCAGGCTAGGAGACAAGCATGTGGGTCTGGTAGCCTGGGGGAGATCCAGACAGACTGCATACTTGTATCCAGGACTGGTGAGGTGGTTGCTTCAGGAAGGAAGCTATGTAGTAGCAGTGAGACTGAATGTGATCCACAGCTGCTTGTGGGTACTGATGTTCCTTTGGACAAAGTGACTGCAAAGGTAGAGGTAAGTAGTAGTACCCATGCTGACAGTGAGGCACCACTGTCAGAGGATGCCAGAATTCCTGTGGAAGGGGAGCTGGGAAGGGTTACAAGGAGAGAGTTAAAACAGGCTCATCTCTCAGACCCTACACTGTAAGGCCTGAGGCAAGTAGCTAGGGAGGCACCTGATTCTCAAGGAAAGGGGGAATCTGTATACTGGGACAAAGGGTTACTATACAGAGAGTGGACCCCTGAGGGAGAGCTAGAAGGAGAGAGAGTACAGCAGTTGGTAGTGCCTACAGCCTATTGTCTGGCTCTTCTAGCCATAGCCCATGATATTCCCTTTGCAGGTCATATGGGCATAAAACATACAAAAATGCATATTATGCAGAACTTATATTGGCCTGGAATTTTCAGAAATGTAACAGGGTACTGCAGGACATGTGAGCAGTGCCAAAAGGTAGGCAAGGCAGGAGACAAGATGAGAGTTCCTTTGTTGCCTTTGCCTGTGACTGAGGAGCCATTTCAGAGGGTAGCTATGGATATTGTGGGTCCTCTGAGTACCCCAAGTTCCACAGGGAAAAAGTATATCCTAGTGGTAGTGGATTATGCTACATGATACCCTGAGGCAGTGGCTTTGTCCTCCACTGAGGCAAAGAAGATGGCAAATGCTTTGTTAGAGATTTTCAGCAGGGTAGGTTTCCCAAAAGAAATACTGACTGACAGAGGTGCCAATTTCATGTCAGATATGCTGGATTGTCTGTGAAAGGCCTGTGGGGTGAAGCACATGAAGACCACCCCCTACCATCCCCAGACTAATGGTCTTCTTGAGAGGTTAAACTCTACAATCAAGTCCATGCTACAGGCATTTGCTGATCAGTTTAAGAGGGAATGGGACAAATATTTGCCCCATTTGTTGTTTGCTTATAGAGAGGTTCCCCAGGAATCCACAGGTTTTTCACCCTTTGAGTTGCTGTATGGGCATAGGGTGAGGGGACCTCTAGATTTAATTTGAGATGAGTGGGAAGGTGAGTGCGAGTCTCACAAGGAGTATGTTGTGGCATACATCCTAAACCTCAGGACAAGGCTCTGGGGACTCATGGGCTTTGCCCAGGAGAACCTGGCAGAAGCCCAGCAATGGAAAAATGTGTGGCATGACAGGAATGCTCAAGCTAGAGAGTATGCTGTGAGGCATCAGGTAATGGTTCTCATTCCTGTCAGACACAATAAGCTGCAAGCAGCTTGGGAGGAACCCTACAAGGTGGTAAGAAAGGTAAGTGGAACTGCTAGGCAGAAGGCAGGGGCACAAATTGTACCATGTTAACATGATGAAACCTTACCATGACAGGGAGGCCCTTGTGGTGAGCATTTGCAGTGGATTGCAGGAGGAGTCTGAGGGAGATCTGGGGACTAATCTTCTCAGTGAGGCTTGGGCTGACCTCAGTGGAAGGGGTAGCAATATCCCAGCAGCTATCTCCTACCCAGGCTTGAGAAATTTGAGCAGTGTTGCAGGAATTTGGGGACATGTTCACTGGGAAACCAGGGTGCACCCACCTGGTGCAGCACCAGGTGGATACAGGACCCCAAAGGTCTATTAGGCAGGCCCCTTATAGAGTGCCTGAGAGGGTCAAACAGACTCTGAGGGAGGAGGTTCAGGAGATGTCAGAACTAGGGGTGATTCAAGATTCCAACGGTCCCTGGCCCACCCTAGTGGTGCTGGTGCCAAAGAAGGATGGCAGCACCAGGTTCTGTGTGGCCTGCAGGAAATTAAATAGTCACACAGATTTGGATGCTTACCCCATGCCTAGGACAGATGAGGCCCTAGAGCAGCTGGGTGGGCTAAGTATCTTACAACCATTGATCTAACCAAGGGTTACTGGCAAGTGCCCTTGACTCCCAGTGCTAGAGAGAAGTCATCCTTTGTGACTCCTTTTGACTTGTATGAGTTCACAAAGATACCTTTTGGGATGAAGAATGCCCCAGCAACTTTCCAGAGGCTGGTAGATCATATCCTAGCAGTAGCAGGAGGATTTAACCTTGATTACCTAGATATTGCCATCTACAGCCATTCCTGGCCAGAGCACCTTCAGCATGTCAGGGAGGTGCTGGGCAGTCTACAGACGGCAGGGTTGACCATTAAGCCGAGCAAATGTCCGGTGGGTATGACGGAGGTCTCCTACCTAGAACATAGAGTGGGGAATAGTAAGATAAGGCCAGAACCTGCCAAAGTGGAAGCCATTCAGGCATGGCCTGCACCTGTTACTAAAAAGCAGGTGAGGGCATTTTTAGGGACAGCAGGGTACTACAGAATGTTCATCCCAAGTTATAGTACCATAGCTGCTCCCCTCACAGACCTGACAAGGATGAACAGGCCAGATAAGGTAGTGTGGACCCCAGTATGTGAGCAAGCATTTCAGAAGCATAAAGAAGTTTTGGGAGGACCCCCTGTGTTAGCCAGACCAGATTACAGCAAAGAATTTGTTGTGCAGATGGATGCTTCAAACCATGGGGTGGGGGCTGTACTTAGCCAGATTTTTTCAGAGGGAGAAGAGCATCCAGTGGTTTATCTCAGTCGTAGGCTCCAACCCAGGGAGGAATGGTATGCAGCTGTAGAAAAGGAATGTCTAGCCATAGTGTGGGCACTGTAAAAGCTTCAGCCTTATCTGTATGGAAGGAAATAAACTGCTATGACAGATCACAACCCCCTAACATGGTTAAACAGAACCAGCCAGCAAAATGCCAATTTGCTAAGATGGAGCCCAGGGGTGCAAGCATATATGTCAGTGCAGCACCACAGTGGGGTTAGCAATGCCAATGCAGATGGGCTCTCAAGATAGGGAATGGGATGAGGTACATTCAAATAGACCTAACCCTCTCAAGCGGCATTTCTCAAGGGTCACTTGAAAAACTAGCTTGAGTTCTCCAAGGGGGAGAAATGTAAAGGCTGCCAGCCTAGCCAGATAGAATTTTATAGATAATTCTATCATTTGTAAATATGAATATGAAATACAAACTTATTTTCTTAAATGAAAGAATATGCTTTGAAATGTTGAGCTTAAAACAATGTAGCAACATTGCCATCTGCTGTAAAGAAAGCTAAGTCAAGCATGTCTTGTCTGTCCTTAGAAATTAAAATTACTTCATGCTGTCCTTTGAAGTTAAAGATTCAGCGTCATTCCATCTGGGCTAGCACATTCTTTCGATTGTTGTAACCAAGAGTTAGATTGCTAGATTTAATCATGCAAATGTATTTTTATTGTCCTGGTTTCTGCCTAAGTGTAAAAGAATGTAGATGCAGATTCTGTTAGTCTGGGAACACCAGGAAAGTGAAAGAATTATGTAATGTTTATCAGAACTGCAATTTCAATTTAAACAGAGAGAATCAGAAGGCATTAAGCATTTTTGTCTTGATCATCCAACTCACAGCACTCTTCCTGTTGTCTTATGTAAGTTATCTTAGACTTGTGTTTTCTTTTAGGGATAGCTAGAAACTAGAAAGATTAGACTAAGTGCTTTTCTGTAATGTCAGAACTGTACTACTGAATTATTTTTAAGTATTTCTGTGTGATCTCTGAACTACTGACTAGCTATGTATAGTAAGAAGTATTGCCTTGTGTTTCTATTATTTATTATTAAATATTTTAAACCCTTTTAGCTGTGGCTGTTTTGTGTAGAGATAATTTAAGCTCTAAAGTATATTGCATATTTATAGTGATTACTGTACCAAGTCACTGTAATAAGCCTCGACTGTTTAGTCACATCTACCAATTGGATAATAATATTGCACAGTAATAATTGGATACCCTTTTAAGGGCCTTTGAGTAGCTGATAAATATTATCTGGGTGGTGGCAGGGTACTACCATATAGTCTGGAAAAGGGGGCACAGCTGGAGAACCTGTGCCAGCCTTCCCCAGGAGTGTCTGTGTGGTTGTATAAATGTATCTCAAAGTGTGTGTGTGTTGGGCAGGGACACAAAGCACTGGTTGGATAGAGAGGGTGCTGGAGATTGTAACTTGCCCAGCTAGGCTGAGATCTGGACCCTATAGCTGTGCCAGTGGGGAGTCTTACTGGGGACCTTGGGTGCATGGGAGCGACCAGCCCTAGACTGACTGTGATCTCTGTGTGCTCTTAAGGGAAATTGCACTTTACTGTGTGCATTTGTTATCCTTTCCTCATATATGAGACTCCCTCTCTGGTGTTAGTGATGAGGAGTGAGGCTCCTTAATTGCTGGGCCAGGGCACAGGCGTCACAATCCCCTGGTGATGCTCCCCAGTGGAGGAGCCTACACCCCCACCAGAAAAACAGCAGCCATATGGCACCAGTGAATCCCCAGGTTACCTCTCACAATATGACCTTTATTCCCCTGCTGAAAGGCTGGCCTATAGACTGCTGAGGAATTATCAGGTGATGGTGAGGTAAATGTCTGGTGCTATAGCTGCTGCTGTACCATAAATAGTGCATAAAATATTAACATAAATTGTGAGAAGCAAAGCAACAAAGGACATGTAATAATATGATGAAACTCAACAGAAACAACATAAATAACAAGAAATAGCAATACTATGAAACTGAACAGAAACAAAGAATGAGTCATAAAAATATGACAACAATGGACAGAAATGAAACAGCAGAGGTCAAGTAATATCAATAACATGACAACAGAAACAAAACAATGGACAAGAAAAAACAAAAAAGGACAAATAATAATAAAATGACAATGGGAAAAAACAAAACAACAAAGTAATGAAAATACAATAAAAACTAACAGAAACAAAACAACAAAAGGGCAAATAAAAATAAGATGATAAAGATAAAAACAAATTATAAGCAATTATCACTAGGATGTGTTACTCTGGTCTGTATGCAGGGTATGGAAGGTACAAAGATCATAATAATGTATTTCAGTGAACATTAAGATAATAAAAATGTTATTCACCATAGCACTTTGAAAATAAGCCTTCATACGGAAACTAACAGCAAACACTAATGACCATCTCAAATATAGGTTCAATATCTCCAATGAACATACATCAACAATATCATTTAAAGAAATATGCATAAAGCCTGATACATAAGTCACTGAAACAATAGACAAAACATTCCTAAAAAATATATAAAGTTAAATTAACTAAATCCTACCATAGAATTTGATTATCTGAAGCCAGGGTGAGGCTCTATTATTAATTATTAGTGTTTGTTGGCTAGTAAATTGGCTCACTAACAGAACCCAGAAAATTAAGGTAAGCTGCTCTACCTTCTCTACCAGACCTGTCACTGGTGGTGTATCCCAAGGGTTCAGTCCTTGGCCCACTCCTCTTTGGCATTTACTATTTGGCGGTCAAAGCTACTGTTAAGGGTTTATGGCTGACCAAGTTTGCAGCTGATTGTAAACTTGATACCATCATAAAATGGCCAGAGAACATTGAGTTCCAATAAGAAGTCTTTCTCAAATCAATAGCTGATGTAAAAACTATGAACTAAAAATAAAAGCCAAGAAACATATAATAGTATCCTTTGGCAAACAAAAAGTCCTTTGTAATTATTATATTGACAACATGCCCCTGAAAATTGATCCAGTAGTGAGGGAAATGGGAATCTAATTAGACAATGACCTGTTCTTGGTTTATCATGCATTCACTATTGTAAAAAAGCCCTTTTTTCTTGCATACTGTATTATTAGAATATAGCAACCAAGTCCAGAGATGTGATCTTTCCACCGTATACATCATCAGACCAATCATTGAGTATAATTTCTCCTTCGTTATGTACCTGTCCAAACACCTGACACAACCTGGATGCCCACATAACTTTCTTAAGAAAACCAAGGACCTGAACCATAAAAAATTATACAGACCATCTCAAAGCCTTATCCTTCTTCTCATTGTCATACAGGCTGTCAGATCTACTGGAAATTTGTAAGTTCACTGGAGGCATAAACACCTTATCAAGAGATCTAAATTTCTGTTGTAACATAAACACAGCATGTTGGAGGAACAGATATGTATCATAGAGGATGCCACTTCTTTGGAATTGTCTTCTTCCCCACATAAATCAAAGTACTTCTTTTGCATTACTCAAATGCATTCTGGGTGAATTGATGAGTAATCACAAATTCAAGCCAGGTTTAGCACCCTTATCCCCCATGGATAGGAGCAATATGTAAATGTTCTTCTCATCTTTGAGTTATTTGTAATTAAAATATAAGGGTGAAAGCTTCATGAGAATGCATAATTTGGCTTCTAAAGATTCTCATATATCAATAGCCTATTAATTAGCTATGAACCTCAGAACTTGTACTTCAAATTTATCCTAGCTTACATGGTGTAAAATGTGGTACACAATGGCAACACAAAGGCAATATACAATCCTGCAACCCACCTATTATAGATTTATGTGTACTGTAGGATGACGTGATGGAAGGTATCCAGTCACTGTAGTGCAGGTCAGGGGCATGGTGCATGAGTGTCAGCCAGTGTGAGTATAATGGGCATCAAAGAAAAACAGGTGCATTTCACTGCCCAAAGACATGCACAGCCCTAAGAAGTGTATTAGCATCTATTATACACATCCCGGCAAATCTAGGGATGTGTGGCACTGGCTGGCAACAGGCCACATATAAGCCATGCAAAAACTGCCTAAGAATGCCAGAACAAATACACATGGATCACATAACTGTGTGGTAATATTGCACCCTAACATATGTCAGTCCACAGGTAACATTACATAACATGCCAGTATGTGCTTGCCCATAGTATATCAGATATAATTATCAGAGTCATGTGTGGTGGAAAAGTCAGTCACATAGTACAATATGTCAGGCAGACACAGGTAGCATGCATTACCTGCACAGTAGACAGATAGGTATGTTGCACTGTGAACTATGTAAATTGCAAAAGTACCAAAGCAGAGACCTACTCCCTTAATGGCAGTGTCACATCCATGGTCAACATATTCTGAAATATGTAGCCTTGGTTGAAAATACCTGGCATTAGGAAGGACAGTAGCATGATCACACTTGCACTGACAAATGATACATAAAGCTGAACAAAGTAATAAGCAATAGTTCAAAGCAATAAGCAGTGGCAAAAGTAATTAGCATAACTGCAGACTAAATTAGCTAAGCAGGTAAGTCACATATAAATTCATATGACACCAGTTGCATATACATACTCAACACCTGGACAAGTGTGCATGCCTGCTCTGACAGATCAGCTGATTCTCCTATATTTCCTCAGGTGCTGAAAACCAGAAGAAGAAAAATAAAGAAAAAAAAAAACATAGCATGTCTATGAATATCAAGAAATGACTTTTGAAAAGCAGTTATTGGGAGTATATAGGCCCCCTCTCACTAATCTCATCTCCCCTCAGGCAGAGAAGGTCAGGGTGACACTTTCAGGTCACTGTAATGATGCCTACACTGCTGACCACATCAGGTGATGCCATGGCATCACTTAATGCCTGGCAAGTCAGTGACAGACATCCACCTTGTGATAGGGACCTCTTAGTTCCCTATTGGGTCCCTTGTAAGAGAGACCTGATATGAGTTCCATACTAGGCATTTCCAATAGTGCAGGTGCTGGAGTTGAAGAAAAATATTTGTCTTACTCCTATAGCACACAAGAGCCCTTCCAATTTTAGTTCTTACAGTTGCCATGGAATCAGATTCACTTAGGCATGCACTACAGAAACCACGTGATGTGCATTGACAGACAGCATGGCAGTATAATGTAATTCAATGCCACAGCTGAGTAGTATGACCATCATGGACAGGAATGTGGGGGTTGCAGAGGCATACCCACACATTGCTCCACTCCTCTGCCAAAATGTACATACTATAGCAGTATGCCATGTCACATTGTGATACCTGTGCACTTCAGAAAAATATAAACTAGACTTCCTCATTAGCATAATTACAGTGGTACAAGCATCATATTTATAAGATATAAAACAGAACCACCATTACAGGGCTCATTGCACTATTGAGTTTTCTACAATGTAGTGAGCAGATTCTCAGAACAGTGTACTGGTGTGGTCTGCAAAGTACAACATTCTTATACGGTAGCTGTGGTAAGAGTACACAGGCCAGTGAGGAGTGGGGATGATGAATGACTATGTTTACCTTTTCTTGCTGTGGAGAATAATGAGGACAGGAAGAATGAGATGATGTTTTAACTACTTCCAGGCCAAAGTCACTTCTCTAGATCCCAAATTACATTTCCAAGCATAATCCACAAATAAGCTACAGACTGGGCTGTCAAACTTCATTTGGGCAAGCTTCAGCTCACCTTTGCTAAATCTGCAGTTGATGAATGACCTTCCAGATTCTACCCTTCAAGGTACTTCTTTTTACACAAAAGTAATGCTCAATAATGCACGCGTTTTCCAGCTTGTACCAACTCAGCACAGATCCTCGTGGTGGCCTGCAGAGTGATCCAAGCAGCAGAGAGCTAAAAGAGTGACTTTCTACCAGATATAAGTATTTTTTGTGGCTTTCCCACTGTTATTAAGCTAGCGACTGCATTTCGCCTGTTTTACTGCTACTTTAAGTGATTTCTGCATTATACACTGTTTATTGCACTTTAAGTTACTAATTGTTGCAAATTGTTTCTGTAGGCTACACACTAAAGTGCGCTAGCCGATTTACAGCATTTATACCATTTACTGTCTGTTTTTCCTTATCTCTGTAATAAAACAAAAAATCTCTTGTTTTCCGCCTTACTGAACTAGAGTAGTCCAGTTTCAGAGTTGCTGATCCCTGGGCTTTGTTTTAGTTCCTGTTACTGATCCATTGCCTTATTAGGAAGGAGGAAGTTTCTTTGCTTACCAGTGGGAGTGGGAAGCACTGAGCCTTTTGTCCGATTTGGTGAAGTTTCAGCCAGAAACTAGTAGTCCATTGGTCGTTTGGGCCAATTCCTAGCTCCCTTCAGCCCCTGCTATAAAACACGCTAAGCAGCGTTAGCTGAGTTACCACTATTGCACACAAGAGCAGCGGTTAAACAAGGTTAAAGTATTCGGGCCATCTAAATTCCACTCTTCAAATTTTCCCTTAGAACTACGTTCCTCGAGCTGTACTGCTGATCTAACCAGCATATCCTATAACTGAAAAGTTCATCTCTACTTGATTCCCAAGTAGACTATTCTCTATCTGTAAAGCCTAGCACTTACTCCTACAGTACTTGCACCTTGATAAAGCACTCTTATTATAGATAGTACCCCACCAGCCTAAAACCCACTTCCCCCGGAGTCCTTTGAAAGTCTCTTTATCTACTACTTCTAGTATGTCGAGGGATCAGTTGCTAGTGTCCTCTCCAGCTCAACTGGTGAACCTGGGAATATTGAGGCAATGTTACAATTGCCTCATGTACCTGAACAATCCTCTCCTTCTCCCACAAAACACAAATACATGCGAGAGATGCAACTATACGGCCAAACTGGAGGCTGAGCTCTCTCAACATAGGACTGGCAAGACCAGACAGGAGGAGAAGGTAACCACACACAATACATACCCAGTCACACATGGTACCATCACAACTTCAAATCATACACATACTCACACAAAGACATACTCGGAGGCTCTGATCAAAACTTTACCAAAACAGCAGAAGCCACCAAAGCAGACACCCAAACAACTACCACCTCACGACCCAACACATGCAACACATAGACCACACAGTCAGAGTGTCAAACAGTCACAGCCCTTAAGGCCAAACAAAATGCCAGACACACTTGTCATTGGTGATTCCATAGTCAGACACACTGGCGTCCGCTCACCAGACTGAGTAAGGAGAAGGTCACAGTAAGCTGCCTGTCGGGCTCTAGAATCCGCCACATAGCATAAGCACTCAGGTCTCTCAACAGCAGGTACAAGTGCGACTCAGTCATTGTCCACGCTGGTGTCAGCGACCTGAGACATACCTCCTTGGACTACATGAAAGGGACATCGAGGAGCTCTCTGATTATGTAGCCCAGGCAGGTATGACCCTGACCTTGAGCAGTATCCTACCTTCACCTAGAATGATGCCACAATACAGTGATAAGATGATCAGCTTTAATAATTGGCTTAAATTCTGGTGTCATTCAAAGGGATCAATGTCTGTCTGCCTGGGATGACATGCTGGACAAGCCACGCTGCTTCATGAGGGCGGCTTGCACCTGTCACCCTGGGCTTCGGATATTGGCAAGGCTCTTGCCACCCCATAGTGCCTTTTTAGGCAAGGCTCAAATTCTAAACCTACCACCCTAGAACACCAAAAAGGAAAAAAACTAAGGGTAATGCTGCTCAATGCCAGAAGTCTCAATCTCAAGATGCACGCACTCGAGGCCCTTCTCAATATGGAGACCGTCGATGTCTGTGCTGTGACAGAAACCTGGTTCAAGGCTCCTGAGAGCACCCCAGCACTAACAGGTTTCACCTCATATCATGCGTTCCGGCCCCAAAATCCGGACAACACCAAGAAAGGAGGGGGGGTGTCCATATTCATAAAGGACACCCACACCTCAAGGTTGGTGGCAACGCACGATGCATCGGAGACCATCCAGGTGCAATTAACCATAGGCAAGACTGCTCTGCAATTTGTAGCATGTTACAGGCCACCCTCTCAAACTCAGGAACCTCACATGGCCTTCCTGAAAACATTGGAGGGGATAAATGTATCTCCAAACACCATCATACTAGGTGACTTCAACTACCCTAATATAGACTGGGAACACTACTCAAGCCGAGCACTCTAAACCAAAGATTCCTGGAGTTCATAAACTCAAATGCCATGGAACAACTAGTCACCATCCCCACAAGAGGAGAAAACATACTTGATCTCATCATCACGAACATGGGATCAAAATGTTCAACACGGAAGTATACCCCTCACTGGTGAGATCAGATCATAAACTAATCTCGCTGGAGGTCCTCATCCCGCCCCACCTGAAACAAAAAGACCACAGTGAAAAACTTCTCAAAAGCCGATTTCACACTTCTAAAAACTAGTGTGGTCTCCTTTAAGGCCCCTGAGCCAGTGGTAAACATTACTCAAACCGCTGAATCACTTACAAATGCCTTCTACCAGCACCTACAGGACTGCATGGATCAGGCAATCCCAAACAAAACTAAGACTCTCTGTACCAAAGGCAAGCGTCCAGTCTGGTGGACCCCAGCCATAAACAAGCTCTACAACAAAGGAGGAAGCTACTACAAGATAGAGCAAAATCCTTGAAAGGTAAGACACCTTTGATCATTATAAGTAAAAACTAAGAGCTCTCATAAAATCATCCAAGGCAAATTTTGAGAGAAAAATCGCCAAGGACTCTAAAGACAATCATAAGGCCTTCTTTAGCTATGTTAGAAACCTAGGAGGAAACTCCCAGATATGCTCAGAATTAGTTCAAAATGATGTGAAAATTACTGAACCTACACACATTGCCAATATACTGGCTGACAGGTTCAGTGCAAACTTCTCCCCCAAAGGAGAGATATCTATTCCAGAGGACTGTAGCCCCCCAAACATCTCCAACACCCAGGTGAGAACTGCCCTCACTAAGGCAAAAAACACAGCATCCATGGGACCGGATGGTGTCCCGGCTGTGTGCTTCATGAACTCAGCGAGAATTAAACCCACAGTTAGGACAGCTGTTTAATCTTAGCCTCACCTCAGGATCGTACCCAAGGAGTGGCGCCGGCGACTGTGGTCCCACTTCATAAGGGCGGTGCCTCCACAGACCCTGGAAATAACCACCCCATTAGCTTGACAAGCCTTATCTGCAAAGCCATGGAGAGGATCATAATGGAACTCATAAATAAAGACATAGGGAACTTGCAGACTTTGGATCCAACCCAGTTTGGCTTTGTCAAAGGCAGATCCTGCCTCTTAAACTTGGTTGACTTTTTCGAGACAGTCACCAAGGCCATTGATGAGGGAAAGGCAGTCCATACAGCCTACCTCGTCCTGGCAAAGGCCTTCGCCACAATACCCCACTCAGGTATCATCGAAAAACTCATGAGCTTGAATGTAAACCCATACATCACAAGATGGATTGCAAACTGGCTAAGTGACAGAACCCACAGGGTCAGAGTTTCTGGAGCCATGTCAGACTCAAGGCCTGTCACAAGTGGTGTCCCACAGGGCTCAGTACTGGGTCCACTCTTGTTCTGCATCTACTTTTCTGAAGTACAAGCAAACACAGGAGGGTTATGGCTGACAAAGTTTGCAGATGACTGCAAACTGGGCGCCATAGTCAAAAACACATCTGACACAGATATCCTCCAGAACGGCCTCACAGAAATGGATAACTGGTGCCAGAGCCATGGCCTGAAGTTAAACGCCAAAAAATGCATAGTCATACCCTTCGGGAAAAACAAGGTTACCCCTAGCTACCATATAGGTGGCAATCCACTGAGCACAGAAAAAGTCATCAGGGATCTGGGGACCCAAGTTGACAGTAGCCTTTCGTTTGACACTCATGTTGCTAAAGTAGTTAGGAAAACCTACTATATCGCCCACCTGATCATGAAGGGATTCACATCTAGATCAAGGGAGGTCATCGTCCCCCTGTACTCATCACTCATTAGACCTATGATTGAGTACAATGCCCCGTTCGGAATGTATCTGACCAGACACCTGATGCAGCTTGAAAGGCCCCAAAAGTTCCTCACCAAAAGGATAAAGGGTCACAAAAATATGTCTTATGCTGCCCGACTGAAAGAACTCCAGCTCTATTCAGTCTCATATCGCTTGCTCAGAGGTGACCTGTGCCTGACATATAAGGCCATGTCAAACCCAGATTTGATGCATATGCTTCACCTCAAAAAATCTAGATCCCTCAGAACCACAAGGGCGGGAGACTTAAACCTTGACACGGTTATAAATAGAATGTGCTGGAGGGACAGATTCATCACCCAGAGACTCCCTATGCTGTGGAACAAAATCCCGGTACATGTGAGGCAGAGCACCTCGCTGGCCTTGTTCAAGAGGAATCTTGACCAATGGATGGGAGATCGCAGATATACCCCAGGGATTACTTCAGTGTCACTGCTTGACAGAGGCACAGAAAAATGATAGGCATAGTTTTTATTCAAACTAAAGGGGTGGCGAAAGCCACATAACTATGGGCTAGGCTTATAGATGCCCTTGGGCAGATAGCCTAGTATGAACCTATGAACCTATGAATACCATATCACTGGCTAGCTAATATAGAGTGTTACCTGGCTAAATTGCAACTCACATTTTAAAGCTACATTATCAATTCCCTTTATTCAACAAATCACAACTACCCATTTCCCAGCACAGTACCAGGGAACTTACAATGACAGGTTTGAGGTCCTTGACATCCCATCAGCATTTTGATTGCCTAGGATTGGCCTATGAATCACATCCAGAATGGTATGACTTGGTGTTGCCATTAGTCTGCTTATTTAAGCACTGCAGTGGGGCATTATTAGTCACACAGGGCATATAAAGTCCATGTTATTGCTAGACACTTCCTTTCAATGTCCGTTTCCTTTCTCTGTTATTTAACTTCCTCTTGATAAAGCATACATGGTGTTCCTCAACCTGAATGTCTTGAGCTAACAGTGTTCTTAAAACTACCACTCATGCATTGATATATAGGATAAAAGATTATTTTTTAGTTCATTAAGGGCTCTGTCTGTCTCAGGAGACCATTGCACCTTGATAGAAGCTTTTTTCTCTTGCAAAATCTATCAAAAGATAAGCAATATTTGCAAAATTAGACATTAACTTTTCGAGTTGGCCAGCTTATCCAAGAAAAGAGTTCACCTACCTTTTAGTGGGGGTTACATATCATTTCTTCATGCTGGTTATTTTTTTCTAGTTGTGATCTTACCTCTTCCTTCCTATAAGGTACCCTAAATATCTGGCTTCCACCTTACCCAGTTTAGTTTTCTTAGTTTCACAGTTAAGACTATCTTACTTATGGATTTTAATACAGCCTACACTTTTGGTAAATGAGACTTTGTTTTCTCTGAATTCACTACATCATCCAAGTATATAACAGCAGAGCAGAAATGAGGCTTTATTATTTTATCCATTAGTATCTGGAAAGTAGCTGTAGCTCCATGTAAGCCAAATGACAACACTGTGCACTGAACTAGGCCATCAGCATTTATAAAAGCTGCTTTTTATCTTAGAGGAGGCAAGTGGTATTTGCCAGTATCCCATTCTCAAATCTAACATTGTCAGGTATTTGGTCTTCACCATCAACTCTTCAATTCTTGGCATGGAATAGCCATCAAACTTTGAAATTCTATTAGGCTTTATAAAATTATTTCAGAATCTAATATTTTCATCAGATTTAGGAATTGGCACAATTAGGCAGCTCCAATCATTCTGACTATTGCATCATGTTTAGTCTGAGCATTCTATGAACTTCTTCATTCACTGTTTTTGTGACTCTGGTGCTCTGCAGGGTCTCAGTCTAACGTTCATTCCAGGTGATGTCTCTGTGTTAAGTTCTGTCAGTTTAATTTCTCCAGTTCTTATACTGAATAGATCACTCAAGCTGTTGTTCAACCGCTTGTGTCGATCAATTCTCCCACTCACACATTTTGCAGAGTGCTTTAAAATGCAAAAACCCTTTTCCTAATATTACATCATGCACTAAATCACAGATTATGGCCACGGAATGTAACTGTTTCCCAAGAATTGTTTGAATTTCTATATGTGTAAGGGAATAATCTTGTTGTGGCTGTATCTTATACAGAGCTCACACACCATGTAACTATTATAGCAATAACCCACGCCTGGGTGTGGGTAATGCTGGATTTACCCACGGTTGGCGTGGTTTGGTCCCGAGGGACCAAACAAAGCCAACCGTGAATACATTACCACCAGATGAGTTATTACTATCTCATGACATTATTTAAGAAAAGAAACTATTACTTTTCTTAAATAATGGCATAGTATAATGCCTGTTTACTGCCCTTCCGCAGATGTCGCCCGGAGATGTCCGTTGCTTATTTTAAAACTGTCTCGCTATGTTAAACCCATTTAACATAGCGAAACAGTAAAAAACAACGGAGATCTTCTTTCTCCATTGCTTTTTTAAAACCTATCTCGCTATGTTAAATGGGTTTAGCATGGCGAGACAGCTAAAATAAGCAGCGGAGATCTCCGTTGCTTATTTTAAAGCTGTCTGCTATATTAAACCCATTTAACATTTAATAGAGTTATACTAATGGAAAAAAGTCTGGGCGACCGGACCTTTTTCCATTAGTATAACTAGATTTACAATGTGCACGCTGGCCAATCAGCGTGCACGTTTTGGGGGGGGTCATGGTATAATAAGAAGATAAATCAGGCTTCTAGAGTCTAGCAGAACTTGAACCTTCCTTCTGAAATACAGTACACTTCAGTAGCTTGGCTATAACACAATTATATAGTATTTCTCAGTTTTCCTTGATGCTGTTTTATTGCATACTATAGGAGCAACTTCATTTAAAGCATGCATTTGAGTTTTTACATTTGTCCTACTAGCATTCTCTTCAGTATTATTAGTACAGAACTTAAAAATTTGACCTTTTTCCTCTACATTTGCAGCAAACTGACACTGCTTGCTACAATTTGTTTCATAGAAGATGGCACATTCTTTACTGTAGTTTTAGATAAACAAACAATTCATTTTCAAATACTGTGTCACTAACTAATAAACATTCTACCAAGGTTACTAGAATGTCAGAGATTTGGGATTCATTTTTCAATATCCATTGTCATATTATCAGGCAGAGCTCCATAAAACTGCATACTCTACTGCTAAAATTTCTAACATTTAACTTTTCTTTTGCTAACAGATTCTAGTTGAATGTTTTAAAATGCTTTAAATCATGTGTTAGTAATCTCACTGATTTACAAACATTAAAAATCCACATATGATTGGCTGTACTTCAAAGGTAATCCAAGTCCTAGAAAAAAGTTTTTTTTTTCAGTTTGGCATATTCATGCAGTCGCTTCCTTCCATGCCATTAAAATCTGTTGCCTCTGTTGTCACCTGGAATATGATTTTTGTCCCGTCTACTCAGTCCCAGTTCTGTGAGGTGGTATAATATTCAAAAGCCATGAAGCCAGGCTCTAGGTCATTCTCCCCAGCTAGTTTCTTCATAAGGAAGGAAATTGTTGGGGGTTGGCCAGAAGCAGAAGTTACTGTTGTAGTTACTCCAGATTTGGGTCAAGCTCCCATGTGACTCTACATGTTGATGTAGGAAATTTAGTACATCAAATATAGTTTGTACATGGCACTGAAGGAACTGTGAGGATCTGAAAATTCTCTGGCCATTTGCCAGCCTGGCTCCATGGAGCAGAGGGAGGGAGTTGTGACTGTGACCTAGGCAACCAATGTTTGATTTGCAGCCTCAGCAGTACAGGAGCATGGCCTGCTTGCCTCTCCCAAAAGAAGGGTGGGGTTTCCATGTACCTGTAGGCACATAGGGTGATGCAATCTCCCTGGTGTAAAGTGGAGGGACCATTGCTTGCACTGTGGGGAGAAGGATAAGACTATTTTGAGGACATCTCTCATAAAAGTGAAAGAACATATTGCACCACCAAACCACTGCAACTAGCATTACACTAATAACTAGCTACCAGAAAAGTGTTGCTGGTAATCTGTTCTTGCAAATGTTTCCACATTACACAATAGATACAGTACATACTGCCTTTTTGTAAGGCTGATAAGGTGCTGTGATGATTGAAGTCAAGTTACTTCTCCAAATAAAATGGAATCTATCTAAACCTGTTCTAGTCTATGCACATTTATTATGTATTTATATGTGTGTGTGAGTATACATATAGCTGTCTGTATATATCTAGACCTCTGTCTATTTATCTATCAAGCTATCATTATATCTATGGGAATGCTATATACATGGTCAAGCATTTGTAGTAACACATCTGTAATGGCAGCAGAAGCCACTAAATAGTCATGTAACTGCTGGCATTATTTGCTGGTAGGTTGCAGTACAGCAGTGTAGGAATTGCCTTTCCCCTGCTGTTGTGCAATCTCAGTGTTAATATATATGAGTAGCAGTGGTGCAGGGAAGCTTGCACACTCCTTAAAAAAAAAAAAAAGTTTCATTTATTTTTTTCCTGCATTTTGACTTTCGATGTTTTTGGACTGATTATTTGTGGTTCAATTTTTTCTGTCTTCAACTATTAGAAGTACATATATAAACACACATATATACAAACCAAACACTGATTATGTTGTGAAATTTTGATTTTACAAAAAAAATCTGGAAAAAAGGGCAGTTTTATATGGGGGGGCTGACACATGTATACGTATTTGGAGATCCCGTAACAGTGGAGAAAATGCAAATTCCCACTCCCTGCTAAACTGCAATCTAGCACACATAGATTCAGGTAAATCTGCAAAAGCCCGGAAAACTAAGCAAAAAGAACATTCAATATTCTGAATGTTTGAAATATGAACCTGCATCATATACATTACTGGTAAGCAATAATATATATATATATATATATATATATATATATATATATATATATATATATATATATATATGTATATATTTTAATGCATACCTGTAATGCATAGGCTGCAGTGGGGAAAGGGTAAATTCGCTGTTGAAGGACTTCTATATAGATTGTGATACAGTGTACAGTGGGGATCAGGCAATTTACCTTTTTCCTCACTGTAGTGTGATCTTGGAGTTGCTATATATAATTTGCAGGGGGGCTTGTCCCTGCAGAAATGTAGATTTTTTTTTTTTACATTGAATTTTTTGGAAACTGGACTATATGGTCTCAACCATATGAATTTCAGGTTTCCAAAAACATGATAATATTATATAAATCTGTATAGATATAGATACGCGCACACACACACACACACACACACACACAGCTAATCACAAATACCTACTATTTTGTGCGTGCAAGATCATGCTATGTTGGGGATTTTGCCCTTTTCCCACTGTTGAGTGATCTCAGAATTGGTTTATGCATAATTAGCAGAGGGTGTGCCTCTGTGCTAATTAGTATTGTCGTCTGTCTGCACAACTACAGTCTGTGCTGATCAGATTCTGGGCCCGATTTAAAAATACTTGCTCTTGCTGTTAGTGACTTACTCTAGTTTGCTTACACTAACAGTATGGTTTTGTAACCTGGTCCATCAAATCACAGAAAAATGGAGATGTAGTTTAATCCCTACAAATCTGAATCTGCTTACATGGTAATGCACTGATTCATAAAGACCAATTTCACTCACTGCACTGGACAATTTTTATGAAGTACAAATTTACAAAAGTGCATTTAGAAAATAACAGAATATAAACTGGAAAAATGTAATGAAATGTTTGGGAATGTTGAACTTGATAAACACAATGTGCAATTGAAAGAAGCAAGATAAAGCAAGTCAGTTTAAGAAGAGAAAGCCTTTAGTATTAAAGTTAATCGAGTTAATTATGTTCTGTAACTAATAATAGTTGTAAAGGAGAATGCAGTAGTAAGAGCTATTGCAAATATACCAGCTTATGAATAAATGCAGGGATGGAACCATAGTTTCATAGTTGCATACTAGGATAATGACCACTGGGGCCTTTATTTTTTTATTTTTATTTATTTATTTATTTTACATTTGTTAACCGGGCTAGTCTAGCTGGATACATCTCCATTTTCAGTAGAGGCCCGGGGAGAAAAGCTCCACATAGAACATAACAGTGAGACATACTTTAATAAACACAAAGAATACAAGTAAGACAACAATAGTAAAAAACAAGAATGAGTACAAATTGCTAATAATAAACTAGGCGAATCAAATTCACAAAAAGAAGGTACATTATCATTAAAAGTCCTGACTAGAGATAGGACAGTTTCAAGGGCTACTTAATAAATTCCATACAGGCTATGCCATAAGGCTCCTACTACAATAAAAAAAAGAGTGGAAAGAGAAGGAGGAGGAATTAAGTAATGTGAGAGGATAGGAATGAGATAGTAGTCAAGAGATGAGAGAAAAAAGAGAGACTAACAAGAGGATATGGGAAAGGTAAGAGAAATAGCTCAGAACAAAGAGTGAATTAAAGTGAGAGGAAAGGTATATGCTAGATATAAAGCACCAGGTGAGGTTAAAGGTCAGGAGAGGGTGGTAGAAGTTAGTCAGGAGTATTACATGAGCAAAGCCAGTGATTTTGGAAGTACAGTTTGATTTGTTGTTTGAAGAGGGGTAGGGATGTGATTAGTGTTATATCCCTAGGTAGTGAATTCCATACTTGGCCTGTGGTATTAGTGAATAGTGAGTCACCAGCTAAGTTGTGAGCTTTTATGGGTTTGGTCAAGAGTTTAGAAGAGGAGCGAAGGGAGGTAAGATTGTTATAACGGGGTAAAAGCTGTGAAAGAATTGGAGTGTTATTAGGTTGGTACAAAATTTTGTGTGCAATAGAGAGTTGTGTGAGTGTAAGATAGTTTTGTAGTTCTAGCCAGCCTAGAAGTTTCAAATTAAGGCAGTGATGGGTTCTGAAGGGGTTGCCAGTGGCGGCGGGCAATGTTATTGTAGCAAGTTGCTAGTTTGTTTAAGTTAGATTTCTTGAGGTTAGTAAAGATAGGAGAGGCATAAAGAGGGTGGATATAAGATGAGAGTGGGCGATAGTGGCTCTTGCTGATGGGGTGAGAAATGGTTTGATCCGGTATAAGGATCCCATTTTCTGTTTACAGATTTGATAGTGTTGTTAATGTGTTGATCAAAAGAGATTGTTATCAATGGTTATTCCAAGCAGTTTAGTTGTAGAGTCTGGAGAGATGACAGTATTATTGTTAGACAGGATGGTAAAATGTAGTGGGGAGGTACGAGTGGTGGGGGTGAAGAGGAGAAGTTTAGTTTTTTTAGCATTAAGGAGGAGGTATCATCTAGTAAACCATGTTTCTACTGTGTTGAAGATAGTTTGGGTTAGTGTGATTAAGTCAGAAGATGAGGTTGCTGAACAAATAATTGTGGAGTCGTCAGCGTATTGAATGCAGGTGACTTGTGGGATAACAGAGTGGAGATCATTAATAAAGAGGGAGAAGAGAAGTGGGCCAAGAATAGAGCCCTGAGGGACTCCAATAGAAATGGGCAATAAGGAGGAGATGTGGTTATCCCAGAGAACGGCTTGTTGTCTGTTGCAGAGATATGAACTAAACCATTTTATGGAAAGTTTGTCAAATGAGAGGGATTCCAGGATATTAATTAAAGAAGAGTGGTTGACCATGTCAAAAGCTTTTGAAAGGTCAATGAATAGTGCAGAAGAGAGAAGGTTATTATTGCGATTGCTATTGATAGTATCTACAAAGGAAAGGAGGGCAGTGGTAGTGCTATGGTGGGGTCTAAAACCATGTTGACAGTTAGCTAAGATATTGTGTAGGGACAGATATTGAACAAGTTGTTGATGAATACACTTCTCCATAATCTTTGCTAAAGGTGAGAGAAGTGCAATTGGCCTAAAGTTAGAATGCTCGATAGAGTTACCGCCTTTGTGTAGTGGGATAATATGAGAGACTTTCCAGATGTCAGGGATAGTTCCTTATTGGGTGGTTCTATTTATAAGTATAGAAATTGGGTAGGCAATTTCTTTGGCAGCCTTTTGCAGAAAGAGGGAGGGAAGCTTGTCAGCAGAGGGTGTACAAGGTTTCAGTTTGAGGATAAGTCGATGGATGAAAGAGGTAGAGACCGGTTGTAGAGAGACGTTGTAGGAAGAGTTTGCTAAAATATTTGGAGGGTAGAAGTTATTAGTGTTCAGTTGACTTGCAAGAGATTGAATGGTTTCAGTAAAGAAGGAGTTGAAAGCATTGGCAGTTTGGTCAGGGTTGTCTGGGTCAGCATTGAGTGGGGAGAGAGTTTTGACTGAACCTGGGGAAAGGAGTTTATTGACGGAAGACCAAAATTGTTTTGGTTTATTAAAATGGGTTTCTTGTAGTTCACAGTAAAACTTTCTTTTGTCATTTAATATAGCTTTTTTGGTCAGGTTTCTTAGTTGACGAAAGTGAAGGAAATCAGAGTTTATTCTAAGGTGCCTCCATTTGGCCCAGACTTTGTTTCTAGAGAGGATAAGTTTTTTAGTTTCATTTGAGAGCCATGGGGCTGTATTTGACCTCATTCTAATGGTACGTTCGGGAGCATGTTTATTCAGAATGGAAAGAAAAGTAGAATTGAAGAATAATACTGCTACGTTAAGTGGAAGTATTTTTAAGGGGTTCCAGTTACAAGCTCTGAGTTCGTTTTGAAATAGGTCCGTTTTAAAGTGTTTGGTAGATCGTATATTTCTAATATTAGGGAGGTGAGGAAAGTCATTCTTCTCTCTCGTGATAAAGGTTAAGCAATGATCACTGAGGTCATCAGGCAAAGTACCTACATTGTATGTGATGTTAAGTTTGTTTATTAGAATCCAGTCTAAAATGGTTTGCTTTTTACTTGGTTTGTTAAACCTTGTAGTAGAGGTAATGGTTTGGGTGAAACCATTTAGGTTGATGTGAGAGGTGGGATTTTCAGTGTTGATGGTATTCCAGTCTATATTAAAGTCACCGAGAATTATAGTTTCCTGGGGGTAGTTGATGGAGACCCAGCTAAGAAAGTTTTCTAAGATAGGTATATTATTACCAGGAGGTATATACATACAGATGATATAAAGGGCGTTTTTTGCATTTAGTTGGAGTTTACTAATGACGGCTTCCACTTTACTGTCCTGGGTTGGACAGGCAGACAGGGTAGAGATGTTGAGGTGATTTTTAAACAGAATTGCAACTCCACCACCCTTGCGTTTAGTACGGTCAAGCCTTAGTATATTATATCCTTGGGGTATAATTTCAGTGTCTTTGGTAGCTGGCTTAAGCCAGGTTTCGGAGAGACAGAGAATGTCAAAACTGTGAGTATCTAGGAGAGCATGTAGGTAGGGTACTTTGTTGTTTACACTGCGTATGTTAAGATGCCCTAACAGTAGGGTGTTATTTGAGGTTGGTCTGGATGTTTGTGGAGAAGGATTTATGGGGCCAGGGTTAGGGTGAATATCACCGTCTTTTAAGGTAGAGTCATCAGGAGCAGGTGTAAGGTTGCTCTTGAGAAGGGGTAGAGGTTTTATTTTCCTATCTGAGGAAAGGGTGTAGGTGAGGTGAGTGCGCCTATGGAATTTGGCTAGGTTGTAGCTAAAGGTGGTATTGACATTTAAGAATGAACTGAGAGGAGTGTGGAAGGTAGAAGTAATTTTTTGTTTATTGGAGGGTTGAATGTAGAGTGGGTATTCTATGAAGGAAAGGAGGTAGGTAGAGATGAGAGTAGTCGTGAGTAGTAATGAGAGTATAAGCTGTGTGGATAAGTTGAGGGCCATTATTGAGGGTGAGTAAGGTAGAAGAGATTAACGTAGAGATATAAGACCAGGGTTAGCAAGGTGGTAGTCAGTGTTAAAGTTAACAGGGAAGAATAATAAAGAGGTAAGTCTAGTGATAAGGATGTTAAGGTATTTACAAGATAGAGGGACAGGAAAAGAGTGTAGAATGTTAATAGAAGTGAGTGATAATAGAGAAAGAGAAAGGAGGCCTTAGGATGGGGATGTTAGTAACAAATGGAGGGAGGTATGTGGAGGATGTGGGGTGTGGAGGGGGGAGGGGTTTAAAGTTGGTGGGAAGCAGAAGGATAGGGTAGTTTGGAAATGGGTGGGATTAGAGAAATATAAGGCTAGGACCCCTGGGGGTGGGTGGGAATTTGGGGTAGGGAGGGGAACGGAGTGAGCCCGCAGGGCGAACGGAGCGGGGCACACAGAGTAGACCAGAGGAGAAAGGAAAAAGTATCAGCAAAAGTTAGGGGAGTCAGGCAAGAGAAGGTAGCCTAGCAGGAGAGGAAAAGAGAGAGCAATTAGAAGGAGGAAAGGGATAGGGGTAGGAAGGGTGAGATTAGAAGAATAAGGTAGAGATAAATACTAGTATACTAAGGAAAGACATGGATAGAGTGACATCTAGTGGACAAGAGCAGAGGTGCAGTAAGCATACAAAGGAGTTTAGAGGTAGTCTAATGGGAGAGAGAGGATAAGCTAGGTAGTAGCTCAAGGAAAGTGAGAGGAGGTAATGGAGGAAAGAGGGGAAGGGGTAGCTGCAGGCTGCTTGGCTAGTGGCAATCAGTAATCTTAGCAGGAATGGATGATTAAAACCTAACACAGCATGATGAAGGTAGACATACTTTCTTGTAATCTGGAGGTAGTGGGAAGCAAGAGAAGACAATGTCCTGGACGTTTCCGAGGGTATTAAGCAGGGAGCACCCTAGTAGAGAATAGTAGTGAGATACAACCCAGGCCAATACCACAGGGTCAATCAGGGGATAGCTGGTAGAAGAGGAAAAGTGGGAGAAAAAAATAATGTTAAAATAAAATATAACATACAGAATCTCTATGCAGAATACATGCAGAACAACACAAGTTATACAAGTTGTGAGCAGAGCAAAAAAACACAATCAAATACTTGTAGTCAAACTAGGTCAGGCAGTATCAGTATAATGACATTCATATAGTCATCAGTAAAATGATATACATACAGTCAAGCTAGGTCAGGCAATATCAGCAGAGAAAATCAACATTTAGGCAAAGTAGATGCTATAGGTAAATCTCATAACAGGCTAAATGCAAGCTATAACTTAAACACAACCATAAAGGATGATATAGACAGAGTACACATTTAGTAACAATAAGTAGGTAAGCTGAAGGGGGGGGGCTTAGCAGAGTGGGATCCCAGCCCAGTCTACACAAGTAAGGCCACTACAGCTCCACTTAGAGCAGTAAAGTTAGACAAGGCACAGAGTAGGAATATGCAATGTAAGACACAAAAACTGTGATTAAACAGCTATACCTACACTGTTGGGCAGAACAGTAAACATATACAGAGAGAGCTTGATAATCGGCAGTCGCTAAATGCAGGATAGAACAAACGCTAAATATAGCTGAAAGTACAGCGGCTAGTATAGGAGGAAGTCCAGTTTAAGAAAACTTGTAGCTAATCGCATTCGCGTTTACCAAAATATGTGTAAGCAAAGTTAAAATATATAGAGACTGGCAAACCTGCAACTAAACGCATTCGCGTTTCCAGAAACATGTGTAAGCGAAGCTAACATATATAGAGACTCGTTAAGGAGCAATCTCTCTTCAAAAGTAATATAATGAAGCTAAACGCATTCGCGTTTACATGTACACCACATGTACAGAGGCTAAAGCATCTAAGCAATACAGTTCCTCGGAAGTGTTTGTGTAATACGCATTCGCGTTTACATGAACACCAGATGTACACAAGCTTAAGCGTAAAACTATGCTGTTCCTCTGAAATGTGTGTGTAATACACAAGACAAACAAATCAAACAAGGTAACAGAGGTAAACGCATTCGCGTTCATAGAAACTTCATAGATGCGTAGCTAATCATCTAGGGACTAGCAATAGCGCAATCCCAATTCTAAAGCACTGCCTTATAGCTAAACGCATTCGCGTTTACAAGATCAACATATATACCCAAGCAAAAACATTCTAGCCATAATGTTCCACAAAAATAGTGTGTCGTAAACAAATAAAAACTTACTACACAGTTTTAGCACACAGCCAAGCATGCACAGCAACAGCAAGGTGGGCAGATTCAAACTACTATAAGCCTAGACAAGCATCCCAATTTTATCTTGCAAGTTTATGAGCCTTAAAGGTTATTTTAAGGGGTATATTTAAGCTAGGCTATGGTTTTACAGGCTGCCTCTGTCTACTAGAGATTGTGCCAGTAGCATTTGTATTAGATAGTATCAGAAAAACTAAAGTTAGTATGAATTTCATTATAAGGGGCTACATTTTTTATTGTAGGTGGGAATGATTCCCAGACTTCAGCTACTTGAACTGAGAAGTTGTTACCGCAGCGTAGTTTGGTTTAAGGACAAAGAAGAATTCAGATTGACAGCTAAAGACATTTGACTGCAATTAGTTGCTTTTTTGAGCCTGCCTACAGGAAGTGAAAAAAAGTTTTGCTTTAGAAACTTAAATAGTGTAGACATGAAAAGTCAAGTGGCTCATTGCTGTGCAGGTGAGCAGTGATTTTGAATGTGTAGACTTAAGGTAACAAAGCTGCATATTCTACTTTCAGTTGTTTGGATGGTGGTACGGGTTATTTGTGGAGGTCACTGAGCTAACAGAACTCTTTTGAAAACAGCATGCCTGCATTCCCAAGATAGGAAGTTGGAAATTTTCCTGGCCAGAAATGAGGTTTATTTTTTATTTTATGTGATCCATATGAAAAGTTGGGCTTTTCTCACATTCCAAGGAATTTTCCATGATTTGAAGGTGGGGTAAACAATAGGTCAGTTTTTATGAATAAAGTAATTTTTTTTTGTTTGGTTCCAAAAACATGGGGGGGGGGGGGGCAATCAGAAAGGTTACTGCTAGGCAGAATGCTATTTTACCCCTCATGGTAATGATTTTCGATTCTGAGACAGCCCCACTGCAGATCTGTAACATAAACAGGTGCAGCACCAGAATGTGCTGTCTCTGAGGCCTACAGAAAATGCTAATAAGGCATTCTGGGGGTGTGGTTTATGCTAATTAGCCATAGGATCTTTCTCAGAAACGTCTATGCATAATTTAGCATGGTCAGCCAAATTAATATACACAGACAAAAATTCTCATTCTTCCATTGCTTCCAGTGGGTGAGACTGTGTTAAAGCTAAGTGCCAGAGAGTTTTAGTAGACAAAAAGTGGTTGGAATGTGCGCTTGTGTTTGGCTGCATGCATGATTGAATGCACAGGGTGGGATGAGTGGTTTCAGCAGTGTGTGTGTGTGTGTGTGTGTATGTGACTGCATGTTGGCCTGGCTGGTCACAGTAGGGGATCATTTAGGGGATAGGTGTGTGTGTGTGTCTATGAATGGGTGTGTTTGTGAGTGTGATCAGATGGGGATTTGTGTGTATACATGGATTTGTTAATACATGTGTGTGTGGCGGGGATCTTTTCTCTAAAATCCTCTAGACTAAACAGCAAATCCTGCAATTTTTGTGGGGGAACACTAGAAAGAAATGATAACTATAAATAAAAAAGAACACTTTAGCAACGCAAAAGAGCTATGAATGCGTTGGAACACTAGACACCAGGGATACGTATACATTAATTGGACATATTAATAGGACAACATTTACGCAGTACAAAAGATCTATTTACACAGTAAACATTAGGAAAGCTACAAAAAGCTTTGAATCCTTTACCTTTGGAATACAAACCAGCATCTTAACAGAGGGTTAGTTCTCAGTTCCACCACTAGACACCAGGGGTACTCAACATATCACCTTAAGTCACTGGAAAACAAATAACACAAGATAAAGTAAAATGTTGGAGAGCTTCAAACCCTGCATCCTTGGTACAGAAAGCAATTTTCTTGCAAAGCAGAGGCTTAATCCTCTCACTAATTGAGGAGGGGTTGCATTGTGCTTTATATTCTGACCTATAAGAAGTATGAAATGATTAATGTCTGACATTATTGACCGTCTACAACAATTCATAAGTTACAAGGAACAGGACATGCATAACAGGCAAGCTCCAAAGTAGTCTGTAAAATCAGGGCCAGCTGAGAGGGATGGGGTTATCCATGTGGGGACCACTATATATATATAGGTTGTGCTAAGGTTTTGGGACGTAGCCAGGAGGAACACTAGACAACATCAGGGAGAAGCTTTAAATTATTACTTGAATTCACTTAAAAGGTTCATAGAGCAATGGTAACCATTTGAAATGTCAGGACCCACTATAGCAAGTCCCAAAATACAGAGACTGAATGGTTGAAAGATCAGACTGAAATATAGTAAGTCCGAGATGCCATTTCTGAGAATATTCCCTTTTTCAAAGGTATGGCAAACATGAAGTTGGTATATATAAATTCAGTAGGTGTGGGGGCTGCAAGGTCTTCCCCCACAAAAAGAAGTTTAAAGGAGAAGAGCAATTTTCAAAATTCACTCTTCTGCGTTTCCCATCTTTTATTTTTTTTTTTCGGCTTTTCAACACTCAGCATTTCAAATGCCAGAATTTCAATAGGGAGTCTAGAGCAACAGGTTTAGCATTATGATGTACGTTCCAAACTATAAGACTGGAACTGTAATGTCTGGCATTATTGACTGACTTTATAGATCTGTAATTTACAAGTGCAGAGCAAAATAAGAGTATACATTAGGGACAGATAAGAGATGTTTGTGCATGACTGAATGTGTGCATATGTGTGTGTGAGAGAGAGAGTGACTGGGGAGTGCCTGAGCCAACATGATGCTCAAGCCGACAGAGTTGCTTACTTCAGAAAAGTGCTGATTTGCATTTGCAATAATCACCAGCAATTCATAGCCATGCAAATTATCCATTAATGAGACATTATCTCATTGCAGCTAACATGTCTGTAAATCACATTTTTCATGACTGTGGAATCAGTCCCTTTTCGCCACAGCTCTTACCACCTGCAATAGGGTTTTAGCTTTGCTGTGGATAAGTAGATGCTTGCTGTTTAACAGCCAATTTGTAAGTAGTGCATCACTTGGTCCAAGTGGTCAAACCTATAAAAAAATGAATTGCCACCACTCACTGAAATGCCAGGTGGTCTGTAATAATGCCCAGGGCATTATTTAATATATGTTACTGCTATATACAGGCAGTGCATATCATTCACGTATATGGTATAAGTTCAAGCTATACCAGCAATGCCTGTGAAGACTTTCCACAGGGTCATCTGGTTGGTAGGTGTGCATATATTGCAGATGAAATGGGCTAAACAGACAGCTATCATGAGTGCTATGAAAAGGTGACAATATTGTATGTATATTGTAGATGATGATGGATATACCCTTGAGCAATGGATGATGACTTCTATTTGCAAACCCACAGCCTATGGAGGAAATGTCATACTACATTGCCCATGCAAACGCCATAAGCCTTGTGGAAAGTGTATTTTGAATTTTGAAGGATAGATTCTGATATTTAGAGATCTCAATGACATTTTAAGAAATAGTGTGTGCCATCCTATACAACATTGCCTTGCAAAAGCTTTTAACTTCAAAGTGCCCAGTAATTTAACTTTAAAGTTACAACTCTAGTAATTTATTCAGACACCTCAACAGTTTAATTAATATCAGATTTATGTGACCTATATGAGTGAGATTAGGGGAAACAGACTTTCACTTGCCACGTTGTACTTAAAAATAGTAGGGATCACAATGCTGCACTTATTATAATGCCAACATTGGTGCAGACCTCTCTTTTTTTTTAGTCTACCAAGTTTTTCACTGTTTAGACTTTGGTTCATTTAGTCAGATGCAGGCTTTTTTTGACAGAGGTTATTCATATGTAAAAAGATGGCACAACTGTCATCTGTTTTCTAATGTTTTGGTTTTTGGTTGACAAGGTTGTAAAGTCTAACCTCTATCTGTATGTGAATGCATTTATATGCATATCCATGTCTCTGAAAATATATTCTTATGTCTAACACTACACTACCATTTATGTTTATTGTCACTTATTTGTATCTTATCAACAAAATAGTCTGCCAAATGAAGGGAAATAACTGTCCACAGTCTTGCTTCGCAAACCAGTCCCTCACTTATTGTTAATATCTGGCTTCTCCCTTTATTGTTCACTTTGCATAAACAAGGGTAAGACTTTCTTCTAGTACATCATAACACTATGGCTACACGTGACTTTATCATTTCATTATATAAGCATATTCATTTAGAAACTTAGGAATTTCATAATCTGCACACAAAACATTTTGCACCGACAGGTGTGTTTTAATACTTCAAACTGTTTCCTGCAAACAAGAAAAGGAAACATCATTTCTGTTAAAAATAAGCAAAAATCAGAAGTTGTTCCTGGATATCATTTATTAACACTAAAAGATGTGTTAGTTTAAGCAGATGTCAGAGCCAATCACTTTGAAATGTCTCCGTACAAAACATAAGAACAAAAAATGTGTGTTCTGTATTATATAATGTAAGCTACTCTGAACTGCATATTGATTTGTGAAACCAGGGGCATTTCACAAAATAATAATAAGAAAAAAAGATCTTGACAATTTCCATATAGTATGTCCATAAAATAACCAGAAGTCGACTTTTTCAATCAGCTGTGCAGGCCAAAAACAGTATCCGCAACTTATCATCATTTAAATGTCAAATATCTCAATAGGTTCATAGCTAAGTACTAAGCTAGCTGCCCTTGTGGGCCATTTTAAGCCTAACCAATGTCCCTTTCCAAGGTGAGAATTAAACCATGCACCTTCTGATGCGACTGTGAGGTAAACACATTAACCATTATACCAACCCCAAATAGTGGAAAATCTCTGTCAACGCAA
Organism: Protopterus annectens; assembly: GCF_019279795.1. Lineage (NCBI taxonomy): Eukaryota > Metazoa > Chordata > Ceratodontiformes > Protopteridae > Protopterus > Protopterus annectens. Next base: position 506,566,423 of record NC_056743.1, read on the forward strand.
CAAACAGAAAAGTGCTTTGTGATACAGCAATGTGCAAAAACATATGTAAATATAGCAAGTGTTCCAACAACCATACTTGTCCACCTAAACTTAGGTGGACAAACAGCAGAACTCAAGTAATACACAGTGTTACAACTCTGCCATTTTGATAACACAGTGCTCTGTTTGCCTAATAAAATTTAGGTTCATAAGTCTGTACTTAGCTTATGACCAAAAGTCACTGAGAAACATAGATGTGACACCCCTCAGTACTGGCAGTATATTAGTTACTGCTGGTAGGATGTGACACCCTTGAGTATAGTCATTATATTAATTACCAGCAGCAACATTATTTCCACAGTTAGTGGTTGAATCTAGTTTCTTGTCCAGTTTTGAAATCTAGTTTTGACAGCAGACAGTGTGTTAGTTTGTTTGACCTGCAAGTGTTGTTTACTCCCAAGGCAGGGAATGCACTGGGTTATGGATTTGTCACACCTGAGATTTTTTTTTTCCATAATAAATCTTTATTGTTATATTATTTTCATACACAAGTAAAAACAAACACAAAATTTTAAGAGAAAAAATACAAAACAAAAGACTACTAACTAATATCACTAACTATCACACCAAACAAATATACAATATTTACAAGAATGCTTCCATGTAAACATTAAGAATAAAGAAAAAACAAAAAGTAGTTAATAACATTTCCAGTAATATACAGTTTAAATACAAAATTCTCTCCAAGCAAGTATATAAATGTGAATACCTTCAAGTTAAAAGTGTTATGCTAATATAATATTAAATATCTGTTCCCAAATTTTTGGGTTATTAATGTTTTTATTATTCGGACTTAAGAGTAGTTTATGAGCTAATATATGCCTTGTTGCCAAAACTCTAAAGCTTTCCCAAGATGTTTTAGATGGGTCTAACCAATTAGTGGCTATATAAAGCTTCATTAACAGAAAAATATTAATATATATAGTACTTTGTGATCTAGGGAGTTCTTTCAGAGGAATATGTAAAATCGTAAATTTCCATGACAACGTTGTACTTTGGTAACCCATCTTCTGAAGTTGCATCTTAAGGGAATTCCAAAGCTTATATATGCATTTACAGCTCCAGAACATATGAAGAAGATCAGCCGGTTGATTTTTACAGTATGTACAAGTTGGAGAGTTTTTAGAATTAAATTTATGCAGGGTAAGGCGTGTATAATATGCATTATTCCATATCATCAACTGGGTATACATCAATTTTTGAAGAGAAGTAGATTTGATAGTCAGGTCAATTGCTTTTAACATATTACTTTTGTCTGTCACTAAAATGTTCTCTTTCCAATAGGTGGATAACAGAATTTTATCATGAAATTTAAAGTCTTTAATTAATTTATTTGTTGTTTTTATATATTTAATATCCTGTTGGAGGGCTTGCCACAACTCAAAGCATTTATTAACATTTTCATCTTCAGGTTTAAAATTTATAAAGTAGCTCATAGCAAGTTCTCTAATTTGTCTCAAAATAACAAGATAATTTTTGGGTAAGTTAAATTCTTGTCTTATTTGATTGGCCGAGCGGTCCAGATATTTGTATATATCAATCAAAGTTAAATGAACTATTAGTGGAAACTTTTTAAGATCAATTAATTGATTGTTCAATTTTAAATTAGGATTCCTATGAAAGGGTTGAAAAACCATCATATACTGACCCAGATCCAAAGATTGAAATAAATCTTGTATAGCTATGTTAGTTTTAATGTGTTCAATAATCCCATAAATTTTCAAAGTATCTTTACCTAAAAAGGGTATTGCTTTAGGATTAATGTTTAACTTTAAAATATATTTATAATTCAAAATCACCCAAGTTGGTGTCCACTTAGTAGTAGTTGTATCATAGTTGGCAATTCTTAGAATTCTATTAGATTTCACGATTAGGTAGTACAATTCGAAGTTAGGCAACTCCAGTCCTCCTTTATTTTTTGGGGGTCATTAATTTATCATAAGATATCCTGTTTTTTTTTTGTTCCCAAATGAATTTAGCCAATTCTTTATGAATTTTTTTAAAAAATGTCTTCGAAAATATTAATTGGGCTGACCTAAAAATATAAAGTAACCGTGGTAACACATTCATTTTGACAATTGAAACTTTTGCTAGTAGTGGCAATCATAAATTTTTCCACCTCCCGAAATCAGAAATTATTTGGTCCCAAATTGTTTTAATGTTATTATTGTAGAAGTCTTTATTGTCTGTAGAAAACTCAATACCTAAATATTTAATTTTTTCTTTAAATGTTACCTGCCCAACCAAAGGCAATAACGAAAAAGGTTTAGGTGTTTTAAAAGGAAAAATAATGTTTTTTTCCAAGTTAATTTTGTAGTTAGAGACTTCTGAAAAATCATTAACAGCATTCAATAATTTGTCAGTGTCAGATATTGGAGATGCACCATAAATATTAAGATCATCCGCAAAAGCTGCCATTAAGATTTTAGTTCCATAAATTATTGGGACATTATGATAAACATTCTGTTTAATATATAAGAACAGAGGTTCAAGATAAAGATTAAATAGTAAAGGGGACAAAGGGCAGCCCTGGCGTGTTCCAGTCTTAATCTGTATTCTTTTGGAGAGGCCACACCTGAGATTTTTTTAATGATTTAGCAGTGAAGGTTGAGGTCCTTGACACAAGCCTTAGACTTCTGGTAAAGTGAAAGTGAACAGGTCAAGAAGGTTGAAAAGTATCTGAAAGGCTAAACAGAGACTACCCCTCAGGAGTCTACATGAGATAGACGAGAGAGACAGGAAAAAGGTTTTTAGTTTTTCAGGGAAACTTGCATTGTGTAGTCTAGAATTCTGCTATTCTTTTTGGTCCAGCTGGCTGTTAAGGAGGACAACAGGTTAAATAAGGGAAGAGAACAGAGGAACCAAGACAACATAGTACCAAGAAGAGATTTCCCAACTGTTAATGCATCTGCAAAGCATGACCACGATATACACAGATACTGTACTTAACTTTGATTTTCACCTGTGCTTAACTAGTGCAGACTATTGTCATGAAAATAACCCGCTTCTTACTTCATTGCCTATGCTGTATAATATGTAATACACAAGTCTGTGGATGTTCCTCTAAGAGGCCCCAAGCCTAAACGGATGACCACTGAATTAACAAACATTACAGTCATCTCAAACCTTGTCACGTATGACTTGCTGTGGACCGATTACACTTTTCTGTTCCAATATAGTAATTACCAAGAAGAAGACCTCAACTCATAATTGAAATTTGAATGCAACAGCAATATACACCCCAGAACTGCAAACAAAACAGTGAGGAAGAGAACACATTATTCAAAACTAACCACAGAATGGCTGCATGATGCACAGTAGTCAGCACTTCATAAACAGTGATCTCAAGCAACACCAAAACGTCTACTCACCTCACTTTAAATGAACAAAACTGTTTGTTTGCAAATCTCAAGCAACACCAAAATGTCTACTCACCTCACTTTAAATGAACAAAACTGTTTGTTTGCAAATCTCAAGCAACACCAAAACGTCTACTCACCTCACTTTAAATGAACAAAACTGTTTGCAAATCTCAAGCAACACCAAAACGTATACTCACCTCACTTTAAATGAACAAAACTGTTTGTTTGCAAATCTCAAGCAACACCAAAACGTCTACTCACCTCACTTTAAATGAACAAAACTGTTTGTTTGCAAATCTCAAGCAACACTAAAACGTCTACTCACCTCACTTTAAATGAACAAAATTGTTTGTTTGCAAATCTCAAGCAACACCAAAACGTATACTCACCTCACTTTAAATGAACAAAACTGTTTGTTTGCAAATCTCAAGCAACACCAAAACGTATACTCACCTCACTTTAAATGAACAAAACTGTTTGTTTGCAATAATATCCCAAAGAATGTCATGGTGCTGCATTCTAAAATGGACTACACTGGAGGTCAAAACAGAAAATAAAGAAGTGAACTCTTCAATGCGAGACAGAAGTTTCATTTCTCTTGATAGAATTCAAGAAAAAAGTTCAAGGTAAACCAGGAAAGGGGAATGACTGGATACAAGATGACAATTTCCTATGTAGATTTATGCCAGTTCTTTGAAAATGTGACAAACATTCCTTACAATTACATCTATATCCCACCCCCCATCTTCTCTAGGGATAACTAGAAATGCTCTATTTCTAGTATATGTGGTTCTTCTAATTAAAAAAATATGAAGAGGACTTAAAAATGCTTCAGGCTTTAACAATGAGTCAGTAACCACTGAAAGCATCATAGTCTAAAAACACATATTCTGAGTTAGCATTCTAGTCGTAGAAATAAATGTTCTAATCCTTTGCAAGTATGTCAGATCCCAGGTTTTTGTTAACATGAGCAAACCTATCAGCTTCTTATTGTTATCACTATAATGACCAGAGTGATAAACACTGCAAACATCACTACTGAACTTGTCCACACAATCCAGAGCTACAGTTACAGTTTAGAAACTGCTGATATATTGTGTACTGTGTTATACATCGCATTGTTGTGTTTCCACTTTATTCCACAGCTTTTTTTAATAAACTACCAGAAGCTTCAGCCAGGAACTATTAAAATGCTATGCAGGATAAATTGTGTACTATACTTAAATCTAATGATGAAAACAAGTAAATATTTGTCCAAGCAGTAAATCCCTCTGGAGTATGTCTTCTTGTATTTTATCCATGTTATAATGAGATGTCCCAGAGGATGAAGTGTGAGAGGATAATACATCACAGCAAGAGTAAAATATAGCAAGCCAGATGGTCAACTGACATTTATTGCACAATTTATGTATTTAAACTCTTATTAAAGTCTTATTTTAAATAAACTATATGAGCTATTTTTATCAATAGTACAAGGCTACAGATTATGCAGTTTCTATGGCACTGGATATAAGCACATCAATGATAACTGTAAGATATATACATTTACGGTGGGATAGGACAATGCCACTGTCCATTTTTTTAGTTGTACTTTTTTAATTCTGTTTTTTTTTCTTCCGATGGACTTTATAATGATGGCAAGTTCTGTCTGTATGGAGGGCTTGGTAACTTGTTTACCATTTTCTTTCAAGTAACTACTTCTGTCTTTTAGATGACTGAAGAAGCAACCAGTAACCAAATGGGTAGCAGGATTCAGAAAACTGTTATCCTACCACTTTATAATTGTGAACAGCATTTTACTTGTACACTGAAGCTACCTGTGAAATAATTACAAATAACTTGCAGGGAAAGGTGAAACCCATGCACAACGACAGTTGGTGTTTTAAGTCCAAAAAAAAAAAACAACTAATGCAACCATGCAGCTATGCATCATTTTCTTAAACCTACAGCCTTTATCTGCATCATTTTAACACCACTTTGACAAAACCCACTAACTCTATGGTACAGGCCGCAAACCATCCACACCATCATGTACTGGATTTTGCCACTGTACCCTCCTTTAATACATGTTATACCTCTGAAGTCAGTGCAACTTAAGGAGAGCTGAGTGTTTCCATTTTCTAGTGAATATAAGCTGGTGTATTTGGCTAGGTGTCCATAATTAGGTTTCATACACTACTCAATGTATGACTACCAAATCTTCAGCCTCTTTTTCTAATTCTACTGTCTGAGTCTTAACTCCAAATCCTTAAATGCAGAAGGCATTAATTACTGCTGCTATATCTCTCCTGACTTCTATAGTTGAAGAATAAATCCTCACTATATTGTATTACTTCTTTCTAAGCAAGTTAATCATACTGTGGCTTATATTAACATTTTACACAGTAAGATAACAAGGAGCTGTTTGGTACAATGTCAAGGCCTTCCACATATGTACCACTACACCCTTTCCAGATGTGCTGAGGCATTTACCCTTATGCTTTATATCATGTAGACGTTCTGCAGATAACATGCATGTCAACAGTCTGTCCACTGACAAGAGACAATAATATCCAATGGGACAATAACATTTTTAATGTACTGAGTGCAGTCACAGAAGAACTGTCATATTGTGAGACAATCTGACAAGTGTTTAGGTTTTGTTTTTTTTTTTTTTGTGTGTGTGTGTGTGTGTGTGTGTGTGTGTGTGTGTGTGTGTGTGTGTGGACACAGACTTTAGGCTTAGACAGTAGATGACAAGATGCTTTAGGGTGTCATCTCTACTGTTTCTCATATCATTTTCCTTATTCTAAAACAACACAGATGGTTGCATTCATTCAAAAAGTTCTCATTAATTCAATGCACACAGTTAATGATGCAAGGCGTAGGATAGAACTGTAATTCATGCATTGTACCTTCTTCCTCACAATATCCTTCCACTTTTCAAAGGTATTGTAGAAGGTATTGTAATTGTTTTTCTTTTTCAAATTCATGCTATTATTAATAAACTGTTTTTAGGGTGTGGTCAGAAACAGGGGTATTGGGCAGGGCCACTAAAATGTGGGTACTAAATTTTAAAAAAAGTGCACGTTGGTGTAAGTATCTATATGTTGCCATCATGCAGATGCATGTCTGGTTGAATCTATTGCCTTGAGGTAGAATGTGTGCTTCCACATATCCTGACAGAATTAAAGTGATATGTGATATTGAATTTAAGCAGTTGCCATGCATTGCTGAGCATCTAGGTAGAAAGTATGAGAGAAGCATTGCAACACATACTGTTGTTGAAGAGCTTGTGTCAGTAAAAAGACACAATAATATTTTAAAAATCCTGTACAGAAAGGAAATCTTGTGTGCTACTACATTTACCTGTATGATACAGTCAGCTCAGATTAGACACATAGTGTGATGTAAGTTCCGATGAGATTTGTATGGAGAAAAAAATTGTGAGTAACAAAAACTAACTTTAAAGGAGAAAATGATAAAGGATATACAAAGACCTGTCTGAATGCAATTTTTGAGCTTGACCAATGAGCATAATAGAATCAGTCATTAATAATTATGGGTTTAATTCAGAGGGATGTGCCTTCATGCATAGGAAACCATATGCAGTGAGGAAACAGATGTATGATTTGACAAGCCTTGCTTTAAAGTTTAGAATGGAGCAGGAAGACAGAATTTCTTAGACAACAAAAACACACTCAAATTGAGCAGTGCAGTGAGACCTACTAATCGTGAGGTTATGTAGCAAGGACCATTGTAAATTATGTATGTGCAAAGCCATGCATCTACAACAGTCTATGCTATGAAAGAGCTGTATGTGAATGCAGGGTAATACATTGTTGTGCATATGTGCTGTCGGCACAGGATAGGTGGAACAACACATGTAGCCTGTAAAAAAGAAAATACAAAGGATGACAAAACTAATGTTGTTGTTGTCGTTTGTCTTTTGGCTTTTCCTGGTTAGGGGTCACTACAGCGGAACTCCGGTCCGCTAATGATTGGCAGTAGATTTTCACAAACGTCGAGGTGCCAGCTGGACGTCCAACCTTCAACGAAGGCACACCCATTTACTCATGTCTTTCAAATGCCCACCCAACCATGGGGAGGACATGCAGACTCCACACAGAAGGCACTCCCTGCACTCCAGCCGGGAATCGAATGGGAGAACCTCTTGCTGTGAGACAACAATGCTACTGCTGCACCACCACGGGTAATGATGACAAAACTAATGAAAACACATATATTAAAAAAATAGAAACAATCACTCACTTTACAAGTTAACCTGGTCTCCAGCATGTATAGTTTTAAGATATTCTACCCTATGTCAGAGCTCAGAATGTATAAGTTACCTTGCACCTCCAATCTACTGCTCAGCCTGAAATATAGGCTGATGGGTTTCCCCTACATGATTACAAAGATCAATTTTTCAGTTCACCATACATTGCAAATTACATACTGAAAATGGTGAGCTGAAAAATCTTAGAAAACACAAAAGAATCTTTTGTGGTGTAGCACAAAGTACGGTATGTTGTTGTTCTTCTTTCGGCTTTTCCCGGTTAAGGGTCGCCACAGCGGAATGCCGGTCCGCTAATGACTGGCAGTTGATTTTTACGGTGCTGAGGTGCCAGCCCAATGCCCAACCTTCAACGAAGGCACACCCATTCACGCATGTCTTTCGAATGCCACTCGACTGCTGGAGGGACATGCAGACTCCACACAGAAGGAGCTCCAGCCGAGGATCGTATGGGAGAACCTCTTGCTGTGAGGCGACAATGCTACCGCTGCACCACCATGATTTCCTTAAAAGCCTTCACATTTGATTAATAGTATCATTGTCAAGGACAAATGCAAAGAAACACAGCTTATCCAAACAAATATTTGTTAAGCCTATAATTAAAAACAATATCATTACATTAAAGACTTAATAATTTCTATGAGACATAGAGTAAAGTCTCGTTTGTCAAGTTTCTTTATAATGTCATTTGTTTACTTTTCAAGATTGGCTTAATACTTACAGCCACATTCAACCCAGGGATCTTATCTACATCCAACCTTAAAATCCAATTGTATTCCGCCTTAACCATTATACCAAACCTTCTCCCTAATGGGAGTAGTGGAGTAAGTGGAGTTGAGTGAGCTTCAGGTAAAAGTACGGTATACATTAGTTAAATAAAGTAACTGATATATGCTTGTAGTTTGAGCCACAACATTGGTTAAGCAGATGTAGTTCAATAATTTAACTCTCTTCTGACAGTTTCAATATGTTAAACCACACCAGCATAAAGTTTCTGCATTATCACAGAAGAAATGTCTCTCCTTCAGTGGATCACCATCCACTACACATATATAGATGGTGGATTCATACATCACAAAGCTATTACTTGGCTGTTTAACCACAGTATTATGGACTCTAGGTCATCACAGTTATGGAAGTCTATAAAAGTTGTGGTTATCCAAAAGGGCTGTGAATCAAACCAAGTTATCAGTTATAGACCTGCTGCATTCCTATGTCCCACAGCAAAGGTGTTAGACAAAGCTGTCGCTTTCAATAAATTTCCTAGCAATTCAAGTGCCCTCTTCTGTCTGAAATGCAAAACAATTTCAGATTAATCATGATAGAAACAATGCTCTGTATGCAGTAACAAATCAAAATGCAACCTTTCATGGCAGGCATAACTTTCTAGAAGTTTCCAAATTTCCAAATTTTCAGAATGCTTGTATTAAACTGGAAATTTCATTCTGTGAGACACAATAAGGTCACAGGAGTGTTGGCCTTAAAGGTCAGATGTGGGTTTATTACCATCTGTTTATCTAGTTTTGATTGTTATCTAGTAGTTTTATTTATTTGTAAGTCACTACTTGAGTAGTGATCCTTCTTTTCTCTCAACTTCAAGGATGACATGCTTGTTTCCACACAAATATATGGCATGTTTATTCCCACAAGAAGAGGGGGTGACTTTCACAGGAATTGCTCACTTTGGTTTTTGGCTGTAAAATCAACAAAGCACTCCTCTGCATTTTGTACATTAATGTGTTGCAGAAGAAGCTGTCACAAAATATATAAATGTGGGACTCAGATCTATGTAGGAGCTGTCTTCCTGTGCCCATATAATTATCACTGTCATGTAACTTCAACAGCTAGGTGTTACCTACAGTATTAGAAAACATTTTACCGAGATTTGTCATGACTGCACACAACTGAGCTCATATACCTGATACAAGGGATACATAAACATGGTTCATAGGTACTTACTAGGGTAATGATCCATGAGGTTCGCTGCATTCTAGACATGCATCCCCAATAAGTTTCTGCCATTAGTATTTTTACCTGTGATCACTCCAGAGTCCTTTGTAATAATCCTGGATCCCGGATTCGCTCCTGTGCATGCAACACATCAGGCAATGAGCACCCTTTGGCACTCATTCCCATAGCAGTTATGGGTTTTAAGGGATCAGGTTGCTATCCTGAGGTCCACCCCTCCTCAGAGAAGCACCACACACTCGCGCACACACACACACATTCACACCTAGGGCCAATTTAAAGAGTCCAATCCACCTACTGCATGTCTTTGGAATGTGGGAGGAAATTGGAGCACCTGGAGGAAACCCACATGAATGCAGGAAGGACATATAGACTCCATACAGAAGGCACCCCAGCCAAGAATTAAATCGGAGAACCTCTTGCTGTGAGGCAACAATACTAACCACTACACCACTGCGCCATCCCCTTTGTAATAATAGCATGAATAATCCAGTGGTAGGCAGACGTTTACACCACCCATGACCATAAGGAACAAGAGTACAAAGTTCATCCTCCCTCCAAATTATTTGTGTTTGCACTGTTTTGATTTTTGTTTAAGAAGGTACAGTAAGATCACCGTTTGCTTCTAAAGTGATGTAGGTTACAAAACTATTGTGTGACTGTGGAGTTATTGTATATAAGTAAGAGAGGGTAACTTTCACAGGAATTACTTAATTTGGATTTTTGGCTGTTTTTGTTTTGAGGGAAGCTTTGTTCGATCTATAAAAAACAACAAAGCACTCCTCTGATTTTTGTTGATTAATGCATTGTATTAGAAGCTGTCACAAACTGCTATTCATTATCTCATTTGAGAAGGCTCCATCTTTCAAATTGCAAACATTCTGGTGAAGAAGCTTTTCACACAGAAAACTGGCTCAAATGACGTAAGGTGCAAATCCAACGCTGACTTCTCCAAATACTACAGATATGACAGATGTCAATAGTTGAGTGACACTTAACAGATGACATAGATTCATGCTGTCTAGGAATGCAAACTTTCCCCGTCTGCAAATATTAGCCAACAGGCATAGTATATTTCCTAATGAGCAAGATGTTTCTTGAGATGTAGACCGCTATGTGGAATTACAAGGAAGAGTCTGAGCTTTAGGTTCTAACCTCAAGTCAAATTAATTAACCAGGAAAAAGAAGATGCACAATCAGTGCCAATGCTACTGAATGGCTACTTTGAAATTTTAAGTAGTCTGATCAAGTCTCCAAAACTTTTAAGAGTATTGGATTCTTTACAATGCACGGCCTTAAAGTCTTATAGTCAGATGTTACTATTAAGAAAAGCATAGCATTGACTATATGGATCTTTGCTGACAATTTGATATCTTTGTTCCTGAAAATACTATCCAGATACATCATCTCTTTCCTTCTAAAAAGGCAGTGTCTTAATTTCATGTCTACAATCACCACCTGAAGAGATCTTTGAGCCTAGAAAAGTCAAGTCTGTCACTGCCTCCAATTCTTCCACATCTGTTTGCAAAGAATTGCTATAAATTATTTAAGTTTGTTTAATTTTTAGCTTCTTCGATGTTGAAAAATAAGCCAGCTTTTGCACTTTCATCAACAGGATGTTCCAAATCTTCTTCACCTTCATCCATTAGGGTGCTGTCATCTATGGATCTAAGCTTGCTAATATTGCTCCCAGCAGCTTTGATTGCAGCATCTGATACTTCTAGCCCAGCATTCTGAATAATTAGGGTGACTATCTAGAGACCCGTCATATTTCTTTATCAGTCCCAAACCCGTTCTTACTTATTTAGTTCTAACTCTTCTTGTTCTATGTACAGATTCTTCAGATGAAAGGTAAGGAGATCAGTTATCCCCATTTCACTAAGAACTTGGCACAGTTTGTTATGGTCCACTTAGTCAAATGCATTTGAATAAACAGAAGTATATATTTTTCTGCAACTCCCTTTCTTTCTCCATTATCTAGAGGATGTTGACAACTTGATCTCTGGTGCCTCTGTTCCTTCTAAACCAGGATGTTCATCTGGCATGTTTTGGTCTATATATTGATGTAGTTTGGCTTGTTAGATTTTGAACATTACCTTAGAGCATTACCTTGCTAGCATTTGAAACAAGTACATTTGTTAGATAAATTCAGCACTCTTTAGCACTGCCCTTATTTTGGATTGGATTACAAATAGACGTTTTCCAATCAAATGGTTACTGCCAGGTTTTTCATATTTTTGGCATGATTTACATGTATCTCACACCCACACACAAACACATGGTAGTTTTTGGATATATATATATACACACACACACACACACACACACACACATATTGATAGACAGATATAGATATAGATATATATAAAACAGATTCTTGTAGTGAGATGCAATAACGTTCTAACAGCCTTAGGTGATAAAAGTCTCCCACCTATATTCATTTATTTATTTATTGACATTTGATTACCAGGAAAGTCTGATTGGTAGAAGTCCATTTTTAGCAGAGGCTCTGGGGGAAAAGCTTCAAATTATTGCAAAACATTTTAAGAACAATAATTTTACAATTCTCAAAAATAAAATAAAAACATCTGCAGTTAAAATAATTAAAAAAAACTAAAAATGGCTAAGAATCAAAACAAGCTATATGACAGTCATTTAATATTTAGAGACATTTTAGACAGTTTGCAGAGAAATTAAAGGTAAGTTAGCCTAATACAAATACAAATTGCAATATGAAATGAGGGAAAAAAACAGACATAGTATATTTAGAGAGAAAGTCAGGGAAAACAATTTGGCAGAAGTAATGAAGTAAGTGAGTGAAGAAGAGAGAGTATGGAGGTATAAGGAATGAAAAGGTACTTGTTCACATTTAGGTATACAGTTTATACCTAAATGCGAACAAGTACCTAAATGTGAACAAGAAGGTATATAGTTTATTCTGGTTTTGAGCAAGAACAGTTCCAGATTTTTGCTAGGAAGTCTTTCAGAGTAATTTTGAAAGATGGGAGGGATTGTATTGACCTGATGGATACAGGTAAGGAGTTCCAGGAATATTTTAGCCAGAAAGTCTTTCAGAGTGATTTTGAGAGGTGGGAGGTCATTGACCTGATGGATACAGGTAAGGAGTTCCATGCCTTAGCAACCATGTATTGACAATGCCTAGCAGGTTTAATAGGTTTGTAGAATGACAGGCGTTTGGTCACTGGATCGCAAAGACAGACTGGGAACATAGCTGTGTAGAATGTTCTTTTTTAGTGCTGGACAGGCAGATGGATGCTGGATAATTTTATAGGTTGTAAGAAGCTGTGTATATGTTAGCTAATGAGGCAGTTCTAACCAATTTAGGCTCTTTAGTGCTATACAACAGTGGAGTCTTAAAGGATAGTTGCTGCAAGTTTAGCAACTTTGTTATAGCATTGTACAAGTTTTATTTTGTGAAGCATGAAGGTTAGTAAGGATGTGAAAGCCGTAAAGAAGTGTAAGGAGGAAATAAGTAGTGGCAAGTGTAGTTTTAGTTGTGTTGGTGACAACGGTCTTTGGCTCTGTAAACCATCCCTAGTTTCTGATGGGTTTTTCTTATGCAATTTTGTATATGCAAGTATAAGATTATTATCCATTATCACCCCTAAAAATTTTCTATGAGAATGGTCTTTAATGGTTGCATGACCAAGAGAGAGGACTTTACGTTTTGCTTTATCTTGAGAGGGGGATTTGGGGAAAAAGGTAATGGTTTGGTCTTTTTTGGGTTGAGCATGAGTTGTGAGTTATGAAGCCAAATTTCAGTGACTGTTAAAGCTTCTTGAGTTATTTTTGAAGGTGTTGCATATTGTCAGATGTGCAAATAAGAGTGGAATCATCTGCATATTGTATTAGGGTAGCCTGTTGTGTGGTTGTATAGAGGGTGTTGGTGAAAATGTTAAAGAGGAGGGTATCAAGGATAGAGGCTTATGATACACCGGTGGTGATTGGGGGGTAAGGAGAGAGAATAAAGTGATATTTTACTGAATGATACCTATTGGAGAAGTAGCTTTTGAACCACAGAAGTATCTATATAGGTTAGAAGGGCAGTGCTAGTAGTATGGGAAGGATGGAAGCGAAGTTTTTAGGGGATATTCATTCTTCCTGCAGGAGATAGTCCAGCACTTGTCTGAATACATTTTTCTAGTATTTTGGTGAGGCGAGATAAGATTGCTCTAGGTCTGAAGTTATTAATGTCTGTTGACTTGCCTCCTTTGTGCAGAGGGGTAAATATGTGACTTTTCCCGAAAGAGGGACCATGGGATTCTTAAACTGACCAATTTATAAGGATTGAGACAGGACAGGCAAAGATACTGGCTGCTGTCTTAGGTACTCACTTGGAAGGTCATCAGCTGAGGTAGAGCATGGTTTAAGTTTAATAACAGATTTATATAGGATGAGGGCACAGGTTTGAAGGTGAAAGCAGATGTGGTGATATGTGACTGTTGGGCAGGGTTGGGATTGGATGTTGAGGATTCCTTGGTTTGAGATGCCATACTATCTATAAAATAACAGCTGAACTTTACCAACGTATCACTCAAAATTGCGATAGAGGGTTTGGACTGAATTTTTAACCAGAACGTAAGATTTCTTTAACGGATGTCCACATTTTTTAGGGTTGTGTTTAGTATTAATCTGAAAGTTATTATAGAATTTTTTTGTCTTCATTTATTTGCTTTTTAGTAGCACTGTGAAGCATTCTGAAGGTTTCAAAACACTGCGGTGTTTTATATTCCTGCTGTTCTTTCCATGCTTTTTCACTATCCTGCATTAGCATTCTACTCTTTTTGGATAACCAAATTGCATTATTTGTTTTTAGTCTCTTCCTTCTAGGAGGTGTCCAAGGCTATTACTTAGAATATTTAGAAAAGTTGCATTGAATTCATTTACAGCATCGGCTAAGGGGTGGATTTTAGGAAGTTCTAGTTAATAGGTGATAATGTAGCAATGAATATTTCTGGTTTAAACTTGAAAAGGTTGCATGTTGTTTTATAAATTTGCTGTTTAAATGGATGTGTGAGATGTCTGGTCATAAGACTGGGAGATGATCACTGAGAGAGTCGAACATTGTACCTGTGGTGGAATATTTGCTAGGTTCTAATACTAGGATCTAGTCTACTAGGGAATTTGATGTTGTGCTTTAATGTGTGGGGCTATTAATTAGTTGTGTGAAACCATATAAGTTCATGCTAGATGTAGTGAAGTTGGAGTTTACGTCCAACCAATTGGCATTCACATCACCTAGTAGTATTTTTCCATTTGGAAATGTTATGAATATCCAGTTTAGGATATCGTCCAATATCGCTGTATTGTCGCCAGGAGGGATATAAAGGACAGCAATACATATTTGTTTATAATTGTTTATTTTGAGGAAAGCAAGCAGCAGCTCTGCTGATCTGGATTTTGGCATTGGTTTGCTATAAGGGGAAATTTGGTAGGTGTTGGGAAATATTAAAGCAATACCACAATCTTTTATAATTATACGATCATTACGGATGATATTATAGCCAAGAGGTATAACTTCTGAGTCATTTATGCTGGGTTTAAACTAAGTTTCAGTTACATTGAGAATGTCAGGCTTATGTTGGGTAATCCAGGCATGTAGTTCAACAGTTTTATTTCTTATGCTTCTAACATTTATTGCAGCAAAAAATTAAATCACAAGGGTTGGGGATTGGTTGTTGTTAGGTTAGAGTTGTGTGTGGCAGAGAATTATCTTTGTGTTCATTGTGATAGATGGGGTCAGGATTAGGGTGTTTATCTCCTCCTAGAAATATTTTAGAATAGTGGGGGAATTGTTCATACTTGTTTTTTTTTTTTTGGAGAAAATTATTGCACTTCATTTTGTTTTGGTTTGTGTTAAAGTGCATTTAATTAGTCTATATTTGAAATAAAGTGAGAGGCAATATTAAATAGGTTTGGTGCATGTGTGGACAGTGTAAAGAGGGAGAATGGATAGGTGGTTGGGACAGAGTTGGAGAGATGCTGAGACCTATTACTGAGTCATGGTAGGATGAAACATGGCACAGTAGGAGAAGAAGAATAGAAGATAAGCTGATGAATAGCGATCTGTATTTTACAGGGTGTCAAATAGAGGGGAAATAGCAATGAAGAAGGAAACAAGAAGGTGCAGAGCAGGAGGTGATTCAGTGATGGCGGATCTGAAAAGCTGGTAGAGGATGGGTAAGGAGAGAAGTATTTTCGATAAAAGAAGAGAGTTAAGGTGTCCTGGTATCATCTCTGGAATGTGGTATGAAAGGCTAGAGTATAATGATGTAGTCAAAATAAGAAATAAAGAGTATTTATTTGGGAAAAGTAAAAGATGCATTGTGGAATAAGGTACTATTAGAGATGGTTGTGATTACAAATGTATCTAGTGCAAAGAAGTTTGGGAGGGAAAAGATAGTTGTGAATGGGGCTTAAAATGAAATGGAGATAGGGAAGTAGGAAACAAGAAACATAAGTATATGTATGGAAGTAGGTCACTTGGGGAGGGTTTTGGAATAAGGGTCACAAGAGAAATGTGTATGTAGAAACAATAGTGTTTGAGTAAGAGGGAATGTGTGGGAATTTGGGGTAGGGCTGGGGAGCGTAGCAGGCTTCCTTCCCTCAGGTCAAATTAAAACTGAGAGGAATCCGTGTATAGCCAGTAAAGAGCAATTAACAAAGAGATAAAAAGTAAAATATGTTTTCTCATTTCCTGAGGCCAAATAACTGACATATGCAGTATAGTATACTGATCAAGAAAAATGGGACAGTGGACAACTTAGTAAAAAGTCCTTAGAGTACACAGACTATTTCACAGAGACTTTCAATCACAGAGCAGGCATGTATTTGACTGATTAAAATTAATACACAGCAATGTAAAGCCTCTTTGAGAAACACTATTGGATTAGAAAAATTCTTTGGAACTGGATTTTTATTTATTTATTTTTTTATAACTCATTAGTTCACTTACCAAGGGGCCTAATACCAACAGAGCTCAAACACTCTTGGAGCCCTTCTATGCTCTCCAGCTAATCCCTTTGGATTTCCATTCCATTCATCCTGGCTTAGGTCTGTTGGCTCCACCAGGATGGTGTAGCATATGTGACCACAACTATTTGGGACCTGCAGCTTTATTCATACACTCCATCATTAATATGTATCAATATGTATCTGCTAAGCTCACCCCATAGGCAGAATTCAGCATGTTAAATGACCTACTGCCACTATGTTAGTCATCTGTTATTACTTCTTTAAGTATATGTGTGGATCACATAACTGAGTCTAAATGAATCTATATTTTTTCCATTTTACTATCATGATTAACTATTACTACTTTGAATGTTTGCTTTGATCTTGTAATTTCTCAAAATCTGCCTTAACATAGCTTTCTCCCCAGGCTACCACTGAAATGGGGTGAACAACCCTGTCAGAATTTCCCAGTCAAGAAATACAAATAATTTAATAATAAAAATAAACAAAATATATAGCTTTAAAAATAAATGCATGTCATAATCTTCATGAAGAGATGTTTCAAACAAGAAATAAATCATTAGGAAGTATTCAAAAACATCTAACGTACTGGACAATCCTATTTCTAGCAGGATTGTTCAGTGCATTATAAGAGAGTGATTTGAAGACGGAAGTAGTGCTACAGTGTTATGAAGACTCCATCAAGTATAGTTACAGTGGTCTTGCTGGGATATTTCTGCATATAAATGTGGCAGTTAGACAAGGAGCAGCCATGTGTTCTACTCCAGAACTCTACACTGTAATCAGATTCCTGTAGTACAGTGATTCAAAGGTGAGCTCTGCCACATTATTAATGGATTGAAAAAAATGGGGATGTGCACCATCTTTTCACAGTTTTTCTATGGCAGGAATGGGGCTGTTAGCACTGCAGCAGGTAAGTGCTACAAGGCTGTGAAAGTGTGTGTGTGTGTGTGTGTGTGTATATATATGTGTGCGTGTGTGTGTGTGTAGGAATGTGCGTGTCTGTAGGTATCTGTGCAGCAGTGCTGCATGTATTGGTGGGTGGTACACTTAAACAGCTGTATTAAATGTTCAGTTCAGAGACATGCAATATATTACATGCTTTTACTCAATGTGACTTATGTCTCTGAATCACTTTTTATGACCATAGTGCTAGCAGAGCTCACCAGTGAACTATTAGTGCTGCAGTGATAACTGATACCCAAAACACAAAACAAAATAAAATCATTTTATTACTACTGTTATTGAAACAAAGTTATTTTACTGTTATCTTCACTGTTAATATTACAATGTAAGTGGCCTCCTGCAGATACTATTTTGTGATCACTGGTGATGGTGGGGACCATGTCCAACCAAAATTACAACTCAAGTTCACATTTTCCAAGATTGGTGTTCAGGTCATCCCCCTTATATCCAAGGTCACTTTATCCTCCAAGACATTTTAAAATGACCAGTATCCCAAGAGTCCTTATAAAATGAGTTGATTCTTATTTTGTTATGTATTGCATACAGGCATTCATAAATTCTTTGAGACATCGTCCTTTTAGTTTTATTCATATGAATCCATCACAAGTTAACTATGTGGCCAAATATATTGCCCTTGTGCAGTTGCAGTGATGTCAGCTGACTTGCTAAAGGAAACCAGCTTCAGAGAAGACTCATATTGCTCAATCTTCAATACCTAAAATTTAGTCCCCTTTTGCTGACAAAGCAGGGACTGTTATGGCACTTAACTAACCCAGATTTGATCACAAAAGGTCACCAGCTATCCTTTACAATGTTTGTAAGTCCCTCAGAATAAATGTTGAAGGCCAGTGAAAAGGCAATTACAAAATCTTTGACAAGACAATCAGTGAACAGCCCATTAAGAACTTCCTAAAATTTGAAATGAGTAACCTTTCTCTTTAGGCATATCATCTAATACACCGCTGATGTACGTTTCATCATAACCTCTATCTACAAGCTTAAGACTGAAAACTAACATTTTTCTTGAAAACATCCTGCTTAGACACATTGCCTGATTATTGATCACATTGTGCTGTCTGTGTATTAAATGATGACTATCCATACGGTATACATAGGTATGTCTAAATATATATATATATATATATATATATATATATATATATATATATATATATTTAGAAAACTCTTTTCTAAATACTTTAAAATGAAATGCACCTATCTTACTATTAGAAAGCAATTTCAAATCCAAGAAGATGAATTTTCATTTTTGTGTTATCCTACAAAACTAACAAGAAAAAAAAAACAGTACTGTCAGTTCCATAAAAAATTTATTCAGCTCATACTCTTCCCCTCCCCAAAGCAAAAAAAGAATCACTAAAAAGTAATATTAAATAATCCATAAACCTTCTGTAATATTATACGTGTAAAATGTTCCATCTTATATAAAATGCACTAGTTTGGCAAATGTTGGAGCTACTGTAACCCTACCGTCACTGTGATAGTATTAGTAAAAAAATTGAAGAACCAGTTTGAATAATGTACAGATATACTGTTTTATCATCAATGGAGTAACATCAGTCTAAAATATTCAGTCATAGATCGTATACAGCTATAGACACACACACACACACACACACACACACACACACACACACACACACACACACACACACACACACATTCAGATTCCTTTGGTTAAACTGGTTAAAAACAGAGAACGAACACCTTTACAAGTAGGGTATGCACACATTTGTTTGTAAAGTTGAAATTCATTTTGGTATGTTGTCCTTTGGTTCCACCAGTTTAAAAAGGAATACATAAGCACAATTGAAGGGAGGGCAGTTCAGTTTTTGTATACATCGATTAGAGTGTCACAAAAGAGAGAGAGAGAGAGAGTCTGCTTGTGAATACACAGAGAGGACAGCAGTGTGGTCAGATTTAATAAAGAAAAGTAAAGTAGTAAGTGTCATTGCTGGTGATGTTACGTTCTGCTACAATCACTGGGTCTAGACATTAATTAGTTTCCTACCTACTCCTAAAAGAGACAACTGCACCTCATGACAGCACAGGTTGTATGGCATTCAAGGCTAAAAACAGAAAGGAAGGAAGGACCATGAATAGAATGCTAGTTTTACTCATACATTTGAGTTTTTGTATATCTATTTTGTCATACCAATGTGATACTGTTTACTTTAAAGATTGTCTGCTATTGCTTTCTGCATTAGCTTATATTTGTGTGTAAGCTCAGCATATTGATTCATCAGCAGGAGTAGGTGTTATTCAAATTCAATAAATGATGCATCTTGCAGCAGGAATGGGGCGAAATTATAGGAGATTCCCAGTGCTAGAAGAAGAGAAACATTTCCAGCTATGCTCAGGACTGTTGCACCATGTCCAAGTGACACTAATGCTACATTAGTAATGTGCTTTGACTTCTAACAAGGGACACCCTGTGCAAATCCACCTCATGTCCAGTCTCTGCCATGGCCAGTGGCACGTCAAATGACAAACCCATACTGGAGGGCTAGCTTAATGTGTCACATGGATGTACCTATACAGGAAACATTTGCCAGCAGTGACCACAAATACAGTATTGTCTTGTGCTGCTAATAAAGGTCACTGTCTAATTGCAGAATGTCCTTCTGCATGCCAGTGAACACACTTAGAAGTGTCACAGTGTTGAGTGTACCAGCTAATTTACACCTGGATCCCACTCTGCTCATCTACTTCTTGATAATTATTAAACTAATACAAACCAGTACATACTATCAGTTTGAACTGAAGCCGCACTTCCAATACCAGAGTCCATTCACCTACCTCTGACCTGCAGCTTCTTAACCCTACAAGCTGGCTGATTGTTTTTTTTGTTTTCAGGTCATCCTCAGTCTGTCTGTGTCTCTGCCCACTCCATTCACCCTCTGGGCTCCCTCCGCTCCCCACCCTGGCCCCAAATCCACCTGCCCCCACTACTCCCACTTTTATCTAACAATTGACGCACCCTGTAATCAAAATAGGCCAGTCGCAACTATACCACCCCACCCCCACCATTACAATACAACACATATCCACCTACAAATTCAACTCCTCTAACACCTCCCACACACACACACACACACCTTCCTATCTTACTTAACTCCTCCTCTACCACATACCCACAAACTCACAGCAACCACCTCCCCCTATATCTCACAGCACACACTAACTACACACTGTTAGTCCCACTCTAACAACACACTACTATATCACACAATGTTACATCCACTAAAACACACACCATTAAATCCACTAAAACACAAATCATTGACGATCCTCTCTCTCCGCACAACCAACCTATTCACACTAGCCCTTCTCTATCATTTAACTAACTTCCACACCCCCATCCACTGTGACTAACCCCCCCAATTCCATCAGCAACACTTCACTGCCCATATCCCACTACTACAACTTCGAAATTTCTCACACCCTCTACAACAACACAAAACTAGACTACCTCCTTCTTAAATACCACTGAATCAGCTACAAAAATGAACCGCTACTTAGAAACCACAAAAGCTAAGCAAACTTATAAAAAACTTATTTAATATACTATCAAAACTAAAACTCAGTGGTGACATCCACCCCAACCCAGGCCCCAAGACTACCAACAAACTAGCACTTACACCTCACATAACTCCATCACCAACAAACTAGCACTTACACCTCACATAACTCCATCATACCCCCACCCCAAAGGACACTCCCTGCTGTTCCTCAGTATAAATCTAAAAAGTATACTAAACAAAATCTATGACCTCCATGCATTAATTGACTTGTGTTCCCCTGACATAACCATTTTGACTGAAACCTGGCTTAAGCCACATGTCAAAAATAATGAAATACTTCCCCAGGATACAACTTATACAGACTTGATCGTCAAAATAAACATGGAGGAGGTGTAGCAATAACGTTTAAACAAAATCTAGCCCTAGAAGTTATCAATATCACACTTCCTACATCTAGCAATGCTGAATTGCTCATCTCCAAACTGAATGTCAACAAAAACAAAACACTAATCATAGTGGGTATCTATATCCCACCAGGAGATAACACTGGCACAGTTGAAGACATACTTCACTGGCTATCCACAACCTTCCACCAAGAAACCATCATTATGGGTGACCACAACACTGACTGGTCCACCTATAATTCCAGTAATCCATCCAATTTCATAAACCTATATGGTTTTTCCTAACTCATACAAAACCCAACAAGAATAGACAAAACCTCCAACAGTTAATCCATCCTGGATTAGACTCTCACAAATAAATATAACACATCCATTTTTGCAGGTTGCTTCCCCAGTACCATAACTGATCACCTACCCACATACCTAATCAGAAAAAAATTTCAGTCCACCCAGATAAATAGTCTATAGGCTAATCCGCAACAAGAAGAAATTTAACAACCACACTTTCTACTCCCTCCTCCAACAAGTCTAGATGGGATTCTGACTTAAGCAGGCAGACTTTATCGAGGCTGTAATCCCAGCAGTGACCTCCACAGGTGCGTCTATATCCATGGTTGTGGTTGTTCCCTCCCCCCAGTGTTGTAAACAGAGCCATTGTGTCATCAAGCTGTGCCACCGGTATCTTGCCATCATTGTCAGCCACAGCAGACCTGCTTACTAACGTCAGCTGTTTGTAGATCCACCTACACCAGTGAAACCCATGAATGTGTGAAGCATATGACACTAGTGTAAGTCCAGAGTTTGACATGTTTCCCAGAATGCATGACACAGGGGGTAGCACAACCACAACTCTGATGTACAGTACTCTGCAACATTCACCTTGTTTGAGCACGGTATTACACTTGCACACTGGAGATTCCTATAAGACAGAGATGGAGGTTACCAACAGTTACATCCACTTCACTGTATACTTATGTAGGTGTCATATTACAATAGAATAGTCAATACTGGCCTGATGCATCCCCCATGTGGACACAGATGTAGCGTGTGCTAGGCCTGTATTCACATGTGAGCCACCACCTGGTATGAGAAAAGGCCTACCAGCTTGCAAGTGAAACCAAAAACTCCTCAACCTTCATTCACTGCTTCAGTGTTGGTCACCTGGTCCACACCTTATGGTGGAACTGTCCACTGTTATGTCTCAAGCATACTGCTTTGCATGGGAGAAACAGCATATCTGTAATCCTCCTGTGTCCCTATTTTGGGATGTATTATGGCCTCCCAGTGCATTCACCTCCTGCAGAGTGCCCTGCCAGATCTGGCTCCTGGCATACAAATCAGCACCACCTCTGACCAGTACTTACATGCCATGCACGTGGAGTACCTGCAGCAGCACATCATTATCATAGCTTATGAAATTCTCAGGCATTGCCTGCCCCCCACCACCACCAAGTGGCCATACCTTTATCTGTACATCTACAGACAAAGCATGTCATTTAGTGGATGTATGGGTGCAGCTACACAATGCATGGGTTACTAACCAGGGAGTCCTCCCTCCATGTTCACCTGAGTATTGCCCTTGGTTACTATACCTGCTTTCCCTATGTGTACTCCAAACTACATTTATGTAGGGTGAATTTTGTCCCCCACACACACATACCATGGTATCCCATGCAATATCCTATGGCTACTACATTCCCCGGGTTTATATCATATGAGCGAATTACACAAATTGCAAACATTCATAATATCGAATGTACCGGACCTCAAAGTGCTTTTTCTGAGATTGCGGTACAATGAAGAATGGCATATTTGCCCTTTCCTCACTGTAATGCGATCTCAGAGTTGGAATGTATATATGTAGGTTCATAGGTAGGTACTAGGCTATTGGTCCTAGGGCTTATATAAGCCTAGCCAAACGGTACCCTGGCTTTTGCGACCCAAGAAAATTATTTTCCTGTGCCCCTGTCAAGCAGAGCCACAGAAGTGATCCCCGGGGTGAATTTCCTATCTCCTATCCAATCATCAAGATTTTTCTTTAAGAGTGCTAAGGAGGAACTTTGTTTGATATAGATAGGTAGTTTGCTCCAGAGTATGGGAAGTCTTTGGGACAGGAATCTATCCCTCCAGCATGTTCTGTTTATTGTGGTGACAAGGTTTAGGTCCCTAGAGTGTGTAGCTTGGAGGGATTGGGATTTCTTTAAGTTGAGCATATTCAACAGCTTTGGGTTTGACATAGCTTTGCATGTTAGGCAGAGATCGCCTCTGAGTAGGCGATATGCGACAGAGTAAAGCTGGAGTTTTTTTGAGTCAGTCTGTGTAGGGCATCTGTTTGAGGCCGGTAATCCTCTTTGTGAGGTATTTCTGTGGCCTTTCCAGTTGTTGTAGATGTCTTGTGAGGTACATACCAAAAGAGGCATTGTACTCTACAATGGGTCTAATGAGTGATGAGTAGAGGGGAACAATGACCTCTTTTTTTCCTGGATGAGAAACCTTTTGTGATGAGGTGTGCCACGTAGAAGGATTTTCTGACTACTGTGGCGATGTGATTATCAAAGGAGAGACTACTATCCACCTGTGTCCCAAGGTCTCTTATCACACTTTTGGTGTTAAGTAGACTACTGCCTATGTGGTAGTTCATGGGTACAGAGTTTTTACCAAAAGGGATGACAATGCACTTTTTGGCATTGAGCTTGAGGCCATGGCTTTGACACCAGGCATTTGTCTCAGTGAGGCCCTTTTGTAGGATGTCCACATCGTTAGGGGTTTTGATCATGGCTCCTAGTTTGTAGTCATCTGCGAACTTTATTAGCCAAAGACCTTCTGTGTTAGCCTGTACTTCAGAGTAGATACCAAACAGGAGAGGACCCAGGACTGAACCCTGTGGTACTCCACTTGTCATTGGTCTGAAGTTGGATTTAGAGTCTGCTACTTTCACAGTGTGGGTTCTGTCAGTGAGCCAGTTGGCAACCCATCTTGTGACATAGAGATTTATACCTAGTTTAGTGAGTTTATCTATAATTCCAAAGTGGGGGATGGTGTTGAAAGCCTTGGCGAGATCTAAATAGGCTGTGTGAACCACCTTACCCTCATCTACGGCTTTGGTGACCGCTTCAAAGAAGTCTTTCAGGTTTAGGAGATATGATCTGCCTTCTACAAACCCGAACTGGGTAGGGTCCAGAGTTTGGAGATTACCAATGTCATTGTTTAAAAGTTCCATGATGATACATTTCATAGCCTTGCGGACCAGGCTCATCAGGCTAATGGGGCAGTGGTTCCCAGGGTCTGTGGTGGCTCCCCCTTTGTGGAGTGGGATAACCATTGCTGTGCGCCATTCAATGGGCAGAAAGCCTGAGGTGAGGCTATGACTGAACATGGTACTTAGGTGGGGTGCCAGTTCATTCTGTAGTTCATGTAGAACTCAGCCTGGGATGTTGTCAGGTCCCATGGATGCTGTGTTCTTGGCTTTAGAAAGTGTATTTTTTACCTGTGCAGCAGTGATTACAAGAACTTTGCATTCTTCTGGTATAGAGATGGGCCCTTTAGAGGGTGAGAGAGGGGTAAGTTGGCACTGAACCTATCTGCCAGGATGTTGGCAATATCAGTTGGTTCTGTATATTTAGTGCCATTGTGCTGTAACTCAGAGCAGATCTGAGTGTTGTCATTGAGATTCTTGACATAGCTATGGAATGCTTTGTGGTTGTCTTTAGAATCAGTGGTGATTTTGTTTTCGTAACTAGCTTTGGAGGATTTTATGAGGGATCTCAGCTTCTTACTGAAGCAGACCATGGAGTTCCTCCAATCATGAGATTTTACTCTTTTTTGCAACAGTTTCTTTCTTATGTTCTAGAGTTTGTTTATGGCAGGGGACCACCAGATTGGCTTCCTTTTTTTAGAGGATAGCATCTTGGTTCTGTTAGGGATTGCATTATCCCTGCACTCGTGTAAGTGCTTATAAAGTGCATTTGTATAGGATTCAGCAGTTGTACCTCTATTGTTCGTCAGCATGGGTGTCATAAAGTTTGCCACTTCTGTCTTAAGAAGTGTGAAGTTGGCTTTGGAGAAATTTTTTACAATGGTTTTCCTAATGGGGGTGGGGGTGGGATGTGGATGTCTAGGATGATTAGCTTGTGGTTGGATCTGACCAATGAGGAATTGACCTCTGGTGTGGAACACCGGTTCCCCATGTTGGTAATGACCAGTTCTAGGATATTGCTGCCCCTGGTGGAGGTGTGGATAAGTTGATCCAAGGCGTTGAAATTTATGAATTCCAGAAAACGTTGAGCACAAGAGTTGGTACAGGAGTAGTTTTCCCAGTTAATGGTGGGATAGTTGAAATCGCCCATTATTAGGGTGTTAGGTTGTACCCTAATATTTTCCAGTGTATCAAGAAATGAGGAGTGGGAATCCTGGGGCATGGTGGGGGATCTGTAGCAAGTTACAATTTGGATTGCAGTCTTGCCCAGAGTTAGTTGCACTTGGATAATTTTGGCTGCATTATGCTGAGCAACATGCCTGGAGGTGTGGATATCCTTAATGAATATGGACACGCCTCCGCCTTTAGTGTTTTGGTCCAGGTTAGGTGGCCGAAAGGTGTGGTATGAATTATAGCCTGGTAATGCAAGGGTGCTCTCTGGAGCCTTGAGCCAGGTCTCTGTCACTGCCCAGAAGTCGACGTTCTCCATTTTAAGGAGTGCCTTGAGGAAGTGCATTTTGAGGTTTAGGCTTCTAGCATTATGTAGCATTACCCGCAGATTTTGCTTGCTTGTACCTGTTACAGTGTTGAATTTGCCATTTGAACCTTGCCTAAAAAAAGGCGCTATAGGGGTGGCAACAGCCTTAGCCAGTATTCAGAATCCCAAGGGCGACAGGTGCAGGCCATCTCTGGCAAAGCATCGTGGTTTGTCGATCATGTCATCCCAGGCAGACAGATACTGGATCCCCTTTGAATGACACCAGAAGCTTAGCGGGTGGTGTAGGGGGCACAGCCCCCCACAATAGGAAGTTCGAGGTCTGGTACATTCAATATTATGACTGTTAGTAATTTGTGTGATTCGCTCATATGATATAGACCCACATTCCCCACAGATATACACAGCTGCATTATGTGGCTGTGTTGTAGCAGTTCATATGCTGCATCTATTATAGTCTTCTTACTCATTTTGTCTCCCTTATGCAGGTCTAATTCTGCCAAAGAGGTAGTGCAGCTGTACTCACTTCAGACTCTAGCAACCACTGCAGCTGCAGCGGGGTCACTGTGGATCTCTGCATTTACCTGTCAGGAGAGGGCAGGGTAAAGGCTCCTCTGTTGGAGCCAACATGAATTTCTTTTTTTTTTTTTCTCATGGTGCATCTTTTTCTGCATCTTGATAGTGAACACTCCTCCTCCTCTGAAACTGGACAGGAGGCATCACCAGTACTGACTTCATCCCCACCTTACTTTTACCACTCTCATATGTGTCACTGTCCTGCCTCCCCCTCACCAGTCTGTATTTTGCCACAACTGTCAGTCTGTTGTCTATCTTAGGTTCATCGATGTGTACTAGGCTAATGGCCCTGGCACCTTTACAAGCCTAGCCATAGGATTACCCTGGCATCGTGCCATCCGGCCTTAGTTTCCAGTGCCTCTGTCAATTAGAGCCGCTGGAGTTATCCCCAGGGTGAATTTTCTATTTCCCATCCACTCAAGATTTCTCTTGAAGAGGGTCAGCAAGGTGCTCTGCTTGACATGTATGAGAAGTCTATTCCATAGCATGGGCAGTCTCTGCGTTATGAACCTGTCCCTCCAGTACATTCTGTTGATTGTGGTAATGAGATTGAGGTCTCTGGAACGTGTGGTGTGGAGGATTGGGATTTCTTCAGGTGTAGCATTTCAAACAGAGCTGGGTCATACATTTGTAAGTCAAGCAGAGAGCGCCTCTAAGTAGGTGATATGAGACAGAGAATAGTTGGAGTTTTTTGTCTGTCCATATAGGACAAGTGTTTAAGGCCTAGGATCCTCTTTGTGAGGCACTTTTGTGGCCTCTCCAGTTGTTGCAGGTGTCTAGAGCGGTACATGCCAAATGGGGAATTGTACTTGATGATTGGCCTAATGAGGGAAGAGTAGAGGGAGACAATGACCTCTTTCTTCCTGGATGCACAACTCTTAGTAATGAGATGTGCCACATAGAAGGACTTTCTGACCACAGTGGCAATGTGGTGATCAAAAGAAAGGTTGCTGTCAATCTGTATCCCCAAATCTCTTATAACGCTGTCTGTGTTCAGTGAACTACCACCAATGTGGCAATTCATGGGAACTGGGTTTTTCCCAAAGGGGATGATGACACATTTTTTGGTATGGAGCTTAAGGCCATGGTTCTGACATCAGTCGCTGGTCTCAGTGAAGCCATTCTGTAGGATGTCAACATCACATGGGGAGTTAATAATAGCTCCCAACTTGCAATCATCTGTGAGCTTTGTCAGCCAGAGTCCCTTCGTGTTGGCCTGGACTTCAGAGAAGTAGATAAATGGCTCAGCGCTTTCTGGAATTCATAAATTCCAATGCCCTGGATCAACTTATCCACACCCCCACCAGGGGAAACAATATCCTAGACCTAGTCATTACCAACATGAGTGACCAGTGTTCCACACCTGAAGTCAACTCCTCGTTGGTCAGATCCGACCATAAGCTAATCACCCTAGATATCCACATTCCACCCAACCCCCCCCCCCCTTAAGGAAATCACGGAAAAAAAAATCTCCAAAGCCAACTTCATGATTATTAAGACAGAAGTGGTGAACTTCATGGCACCCATGCAGATGGACAATACAGTTACGACTGCTGAATCCTACATAAATGCACTCTATAAGCACTTACACGAGTGCATGGATCGTGCTATCCCAAACAGAACCAAGACGCTATCCTCCAAAAAAAGGAAGCCAATCTGGTGGTCCCCTGCCATAAACAAACTCTACAATAGAAGGAAGAAATTGTTGCAAAAGAGGGTAAAATCCCATGAGTGGAGGAGCTCCCTAGTCAGCCTCAGCAAGAAGCTGAGATCCCTTATAAGATCCTCCAAAGCTAGCTATGAAAACAAGATTGCCACTGATTCTGAGGACAACCACAAAGCATTCTATAGTTATGTCAAGAATTTCAATGGCAACACCCAGATCTGCTCCGAGTTACAGCACAATGGCACAAAAATTACAGAACCAACTGATATTGCCAACATCCTGGCAGATAGGTTGAGTGCTAACTTTACCGTCCTCTCACCCCCTAAAGGGCCCATATCTATAAAGGAAGAATGCAGAGTCCCTATAATCACAACTTCACAGGTAAAAGCAGCACTCTCTAAAGTCAAAAACACAGCATCCATGGGACCGGACAACATCCCAGGCCACGTTTTACACGAACTTCAGAACGAACTGGCTCCCCACCTAAGCACCATATTCAATCATAGCCTCACGTTAGTCTTTGTGCCCACTGAATGGTGCACAGCAACAGTTATCCACTCCATAAAGGGGGAGCCACCACTCATCCTGGGAACTATCACCCTATTAACCTGACGAGCCTCATCTGCAAGACCATGGAATGTATCATCATGGAATTCATAAACAAAGACATTGGTAACCTCCAAACTCTGGACCCCACCCAGTTCTGGTTTGTGAAAGGCAGATCTTGCCTTCTGAACTGGGTCGACATCTTTGAGACAGTCACCAAAACCGTAGACGGGGGTAAGGTGGTTCACACAGCCTATCTTGACCTCGCCAAGGCTTTCAACACCATCCCCCATACTGGAATTATAGCTAAACTCACTAAACTAGGTATAAATCCCTATGTCACAAGATGGGTTGCTAACTGGTTCACTGACAGAACCCACACTGCAAAAGTTGCAGACTCTAAATATGACTTCAAACCAGTGACAAGTGGAGTACCACAGGGTTCAGTCCTGGGACCTCTCCTGTTTAGTATCTACTTCTCTGATGTACAGGCTAACAGAGAAGGCCTCTGGCTAAAGAAGTTCACAGATGACTGCAAACTAGGAGCTATAGTCAAGTCCCCAAATGATGTGGACATCCTACAGAAGGGCCTCACTGAGACAGATGCCTGGTGTCAGAGCCATGGCCTCAAGCTCAATGCCAAAAAGTGCATTGTTATCCCCTTTGGTAAAAACTCTGTACCCATGAACTACCACATAGGTGGCAGTCTTCTTAACACCAAATGTGTGATAAGAAACCTTGGAAACCAGGTGGACAGTAGTCTCTCCTTTGATAATCACTTTGCCACAGTAGTCAGGGAATCCTTCTACATAGCACACCTCATCACAAAAGGGTTCTCATCCAGGAAAAAAGAGATCATTGTTCCTCTCTACTCGACACTCATTAGACCCATTATAGAGTACCATGCCCCTTTTGGAATGTACCTCACAAGACATCTGCAGCAGCTGTAAAGGCCACAGAAGTACCTCACAAAGAGAATTACTGGCCTCAAACATATGACCTACACTGATCGTCTCAAAAAACTCCAGCTTTACTCTGTAGCATATCGCTTACTCCGCGGTGATCTCTGCCTAACATATAAAGCTATGTCAAACCCAGAGCTGTTGGACATGCTACACCTAAAGAAATCCCAATCCCTCCGAGCTACATGCTCTAGGTACCTAAACCTTGTCACCACAATAAACAGGACATGCTGGAGGCATAGATTCCTCTCCCAGAGACTTCCCATACTCTGGAACAAGCTACCCATCTATGTCAAGCAAAGTTCCTCATTAACACTCTTCAAGAAAAATCTTGATGAGAGGATGGGAAATAGGAAATACACCCCAGGGATCACTTCTGTGGCTTTACTCGACAGGGGCACAGGAAATTAACTTTCTTGGGTTGGCGTAAGCCAAGTAACTTTTTTTGGCTAGGCTTATTTAGGCCCTTGGGCCAATAGCCTAGTACCTACCTGTGAACCTATACTACCAACGAACACACTATTAAACGCCAAAGTTTAATGCAAAGCTTTCGGGTTAACCACCCTTCATCAGTACATGAAGGGTGGTTAACCCGAAAGCTTTGCATTAAACTTTGGTGTTTAATAGTGTGTTTGTTGGATATGTTTTGTGCAGTACTACCAGTAGTTTAACAACTTATACTACCAAACAGGAGAAGACCCAGGACTGAACTCTGTGGAACTCCACTCATGACTAGTGAGCAGTCTGACTTGGAGTCAGCTACTTTCACACTGTGGGCTCTATCTGTAAGCCAGTTTGCAACCCACCTAGTGATATAGGTGTTGAAGCCTAGCTTAGTGAGTTTTTCTATGATTCCTGAGTGGGGAATGGTATCAAAGGCCTTGGCCAGATCAAGGTAGGCTGCATGAACCACCTTGCCTTCATCCACAGCTCTGGTGACTGACTCAAAGAAGTCAACCAAGTTGAGCAGGCATGATCTACAATTCACAAAACCAAACTGTCTGCGATCCAGAGTTTGGAGATTCCCTATAGCCTTGTTTATTAGGTCCATGATGATGTGTTCCATAGCTTTGCATATCAAACTCCTCAGGCTAATGGGGCGATAGTTCCCAGGATCTGTAGTTGCTCCTCCATTGTGGAGAGGGATGACTGTAGCAGTGTGCCATTTGGTAGAGACAAAGCCTGAGGTGAGGCTGTTATTGAACAGGGCACACAGGTGAGGTGCCAGTTCATTTTGTAGTTCATGTAGAACACAGCCAGGGATTTTGTCAGGTCCCACAGAAGCTGTATTCTTGCCCTTGGACAGTGCTGTTTAACCTGTGCAGCAGTAATACTGGGTGCCTAGCAATCTACTGGTATTGTGATTGGTCCTTGGGAGGGGAGGGATAACATTGGCACTGAATCGGTCTTGGGACATGGTTGGGGACCTATAGTAGGCTACGACCTGAATCGCTGTCTTACTCAGTGTTAGCTGCACCTGAAGTATTTCTGATGAGTTACATTGGGCTACCAGTCTGGAGGTGTGCACATCCTTTATGAATATGGAAACACCACCACCTTTGGAGCGTCGGTCCAAGTTCTGGGGCCGAAAGATGTGGAATGAGTTATAGCCTGGTAGTGCAGGGGTGCTTTCTGTTGTCCTGAACCAGGTGTCTGTTACAGCACAAATGTCGATGTTCTCCATTTTAAGGAGTGCTTCGAACGAGTGCATTTTGAGATTTAGACTTCTAGCATTGAGCAGCATGACCCTCAGATTGCATTTGTTTGTAGCTGTTACGGTGGTAATTTGGTCTTTGGAACACCGCCTAAAAAAGGCACTATAGGGGTGGCAAGAGCCTTGGCCAGTATCTGGAATGCAGGCCATCTCTGGCAAAGCATCGAGGTCTGTCAATCATGTCATCCCAGGCAAACAGATACTGGATCCCCTTAGAATGACACCAGAAACTTAGCCAGTTGTTGAAATCAATCATTTTCTGCTTGTACTGTGGTATCATTCTGGGTAATGGTAGGATGCTGCTCAGGGCTAGGGTCATACCCACCTGGGCTACATAATCCGAGAGCTCCTCCATGTCTCTTTTCATGTAGTCCAGGGAGGTACAACTCAGGTCATTCACACCTACATGTACTATGACAGAGTCATATTTGCACCTGCTGAGGGACTGAGTGCATGCTTTATGTGGTGAATCCGGGTGCCTGACAGGCAGCTCACTGTTACTTTCTCTTATTCAACCTAGTGAGTCGGACATCAGTGTGCCTCACTATCGAGTCACCTATGACTAGTGTGCTGGACATGCTGTTTTGCCTTAGGGGCTTTGGTTGAGTGGCACATTGTTTAGGAGAGTTATGTGTCTCGTGATTAGTGTTGTATTGTGGTGTTGAGTGTGTTTCTGCCATTGAGGTCTCTGCTGTTTGCGTAGATTTTTATTGAGAGCCACCGCTCTTCTATGCTTGTCCTCAATAACTACCTGACCTTCTCCAATCATTAGCGGATCGGGTTCTGCTGTGGTGACCCCTAACCGGGAAAAGCCAAAAGAAGAACAAGTCTCTCTCTTAACCCTCCCTCCGTGCGAATTACATTTCAAGAGAAAGTCATGTATTATTTCCAACTCAGGTCAAACAAACAGATTCTGGAAGTCCTAAAAGAGATCTCTCAATATCAAGCCATCACACCAAGTTTCAGAGAATTATGCGGTGCAAGTCTGCTTGCCTTCTCTTAGTGGGATGGGCTGTTACAAAGATATAATTACATACCCTTCACTACAGAAACCAATCTACAGATTTAATGTGCATGATGATACATATACTACAATGCATAAAGAAAAAAAATGACATGCTGGACAAATACAGCACCTTTATCCAATAGAATGACATTACTTTCTACATTAAAATATTACATACGGGGAGCCCTTTTCAACAACTCGTGAGAAGGCAGCAGCCTGTCTCAACAAGAAATGTCAATTCGCATTCAACCTGAAGAAAACAAAAGCATTTTCAGGGCTCTAGCAGCTTTCTCAGACAGTTTTCATCCACGGCATCTCTAAATTATTATAGAGAACATTACTATAATATGGTATATAAACAAGCAAGTCAGAACAAGAGCCTTCTAGCTGTGTAAAACATGTTCTTTAGCTTCTAGCAGTTCATATATCAAGTTGACAAAATCAGTTTGCAGATACCTTAAGCAGAATGATAGGTAATGCACAGGAATGAAATTCTGAACAGGAAATATTTAAAGAAATTGAAAATAAAGTTTAGTATACTGATTTGTTACACACAGACACACAGACACACGCACACACACACACACACACACACACACACACACACACACACACACACACACACACACACACACACACACACACACACACACACACACACACACACACACACACACACACACACACACACACACACACACAAACAGTCAAATCAAGATGTGTTGCTCCACATTCTTTGTGAGCAATGTAGGAATATATGTAACTTTTCTTCATGGATTCAAACCTTAATTTATGCCTTCCCTCCATTTTCTCTAATTTTGAAGATACTGCTCAAGGCAAAACAAGACAAACCCAATCTAATCCTAATAGCTCCCTGTTAGCAATGACAACCATGGTATTCTCGGGTAATAAGCTTGTTTACTCTCCCATTATGACTTCTGCCTCCACATAAATATTTAGTGAAACAACAATATGACGAAGTATTAAATCTCAGTCTCAGATCTTTGGGTCAGTCATCCTGGTGGAGAGGATTTTGATTTCTAACAGCACTTTCATTTCCATCCAAGTACTAAACATCTTAAAGAAGGTGAGGGCACAAAATATTAGAAAAGCTTGCCAAAGTGGAAATTTGTTTCTTGGACTATGCCACAAGCTCTGGATTCTGTATGTTTTCCATGATTATTAAGTGCATTATCCATTTATTTGATTCAGACTTGGCTTATTCATCCATCAAAGATCATGTCTCTACAGTCTCCGAATGTGCATCCACTTTCCACACACAAATCTACAACTTTTTGTTCAGGTCTTTTTAATGGACTTCATGTCTAGTGCTACAAAGAAGAAATATTTCTCCCACATGGAATATGAACTTTATTTTGTAGAAGTTGACTTTATCTTCTTCTTCTTAAAGCACTTTCCATTGAAAGAGCTTTTGTCCCAGTCAACTGGAGTCTGGAGCTAGAAGCTTTAATGTGTAATCCACTTTACTTAATGTTTCATAAAGAAAGGGTGCCAGTGAAGATCATTCAACTCATTCATTCATGTCAATAGCTGTATCATAAGTCAATAACTCAGTCTGTACAACTGCAGTTCTTTTACTCAAACTGTCAAAGTGAAGGGGGATTTCTACAGCATCTGTTGTACTGGCAACTCAAATATTACACTAGAAGACCTAATGAATTCAGGAAAACTGATAAGCTTTTTGTTTCATTCAAGAAAGGGAAAGAAGGCATATCAGTCAATAAATGGACACCGAATGGTTGTCTCACTGTATTGCCTTTTGCTGTGATTAGGATAGGAAACGGAAACCTTTGGAAATCACAGTAAGAGTGCATTCCAGTAAGGCAGCAATGACATTAGAAACATTTCCACCACTTCTAGATAAAACACTGCAAACTGGAAGTGCAGTCCAGAGTTAACTCAGGATTTAGCATGGCTGTAGTACAGGAGACCCCGTGGGTAAGTATTTGAAATGTCAGGACTTGCTCTAGCAGAGACTCAATGTCCGAAAGAGCGGACTTACATATACCAAGTCTGAGATGTCATTTCACTGTATATTCCCTTTTCTCTGAGATATGACAATCTATGAGTTGGTATACAAGTTTGGGGGCTATGGGATCTTGTCCCCCACATGGGCAGGTGCAGTGGAGGCTTGTACCAACACCAGCAAAAAGAAGTTTAAAGGAAAAGGATTTTCAAGTGTCACTCTACTTTGCGTTTTCAGTCTTTTTTTCAACATTTTGGCACTCACCATTTCAGTAGCAGTCTACCTCCAATAACTATGCTAACACTTTTGTCAATCTACTTGTTCCAGTAGCCCTCCTTACAGGTGATAGTAAATTTGTCTAATGTACTTCCCATAACAATTAGCCATGAGGAGAGGTCACTGTAACAGTAACGCTACCCTCCTTTCAAGCACTTAAGAATACTGTATACAGTTTCATTACAATTGTTTTGTTAGGGGGGGTACATGGATACTGTTTTTCGATTCTTAGTATGCTAACTACAGTGGTATACTCTAAATGTACTTACCTACGAGGGTAAGAAGGGGATCAAAAAACAGAAGAAAGTTCCTAGCAACACTAGCTACATTTTAGTGACTTGCATGCTAACCAAAGTTCCATGAAAAGATGGTATGAGACTACTGTCCCTTTCATAAGAATAAAGGTATAGATGATGAAGTCTTTGGTTGGGAAAAGAGGAGCACATAATGTGGATAAAGGTACATGTTATGATCCACTGCTACAGTAACTTATTGATGAAGGACAACTTTTATGGTAAGTACCGCGTAGAAAGGTATGTTTCTTTAGTATGTCAAAAATACTGAATCTACATGATGAGATATAGCTACACTTCAATTTGTCAATATTACTGAACTTATTTCTTTTCTATTACTGTTACTTGTCTCTGTTTATTACTTCTGCTGTACATATTTAATGTTGTGCCTTCTTCTTGTTTTGCTTACCTGCATGTCTCAATTTTCAGAGTAAAGGAACATATATTGACATCACACACACCTAGACCAGTAATAAGTACAGCTGTACATATTTGTTCTGAGTTATTTCTCTAACTTCATCTTTCTTTGCTACATTGATACTAAGGGATCTTTATGCATCAGACACTTCAGTTGCCGTCACTAGTTGTGGTACACGTTAGCTTACAATTATGCCCATCTTTCCTTGCTATCCCTGATTATCCATAATGCATCATTACAAAGCCTGTAAGGGCGCTGTCTTAATCTGAGCCTACATATAGCCTTTCAGCTCTTGGTATTCATGCATACCTAACACAAAGGATTATGCTCTGGCTGCTGATCAGAAAAAGTTTATGTATTCAGGAAATTAATCTCAAGATACTCACCTCAAGAATGAAACCGGAGAGGTGAATTTGTTGAAATCCATTCCACCGATTATTCTTTTATAATGCGTAGGATTTTCTTTTTCCAACATCACTGCTGGTTTCACTAGATCTTTTTATTTGAGTCTTAGCAGTCATTTCTGTTAAACAACTGCTATTTCCCTTTGT